>NC_090022.1:268831675-269136175 GCF_037176765.1 Anolis sagrei
CTGCTGATTATGATCTATAAAACTCTATATGTCCCAGGTCAAGGTTATCTGACAGACCTCAGTCGCCACATGATTCTTTCTGAGATCCACAGGAGAATGTATTCAGAGAAGAGTGATCAAAATAATCAAAGTCTGGAAACAAGTGTCACAGGGAATAAATTAGGGAGTTGAGTTTGTTTAGTGTGGAGGAGAGAAGGCTGAGAGATGAGGTAGTTGCTATCTTTAAATATCTGAAGGGATATCATGTAGAAGATGGAGCCAGCTTGTTTTGTACAGCATAAACCAATATTTATTTATTTACTGTATTTGTATACCGTCTTTCTCAGCCTATTGGCGACTCAAGGCGGTTTCCAACAAAACAGTATACACAGTATTATAAAACAATTTTAAAATATTACAATTACATAAACCACAACAGCAATAAAAACAACATCATTGGCGTCTCCTTATTGTCAAGCATTGTCCAATTCCATCGTCAATTGTCAATTTCCTATATCATTTATCCATATCCGTTACTCTGTGTTTGTGAACACTTGCTCAAACAGCCACGTTTTGACTTGCTTCCAAAACATTAGGAGGGAGGGAGCAGATCTAATCTCTCTAGGGAGGGCGTTCCATAGCCAGGGGGCCACCGCTGAGAAGGTCCTGTCTCTCGTCCCCGCGAAACGTACCTGAGACGAAGGTGGGACTGAGAGCAGAGCCTCTCTGGACGATCTCAAGGTTCTAGATGATTCATAAGGGGAGATACGTTTGGACAGGTAAGTTGGGCCAATAGATTCATATTATATTAATTATAGGAAAAGCAATTCCACCTAAACATTAGGAAAAGCTTTTTTTAAAACTATAAGAACAGTTCAACAGTGGAATAGATTAACTGAATCTCTCCAGGGAGAGAGGGCAGGTTAAAAATAAAATGTATTATTATTACAACAGGGGTGCCAAACTCATTTTCATCAAGGGCACATCAGCCTTATGGTTGCCTTCAAAGGGCCATTGAATCCATGCACAGAGAATCCATGGATACAGAGAGTCAGTTTTTCTACATTGTGGTCAGTGCCTTTTAGTTTTTACCAAATATGGGTTCCCAGATGTTACTGAATGACAGATAACTCCCACCATGAGGACTGGGGATGATGGGAATTGCCACCCAACAGCACTTGAGGCTCTGAGGTTGGGGAGAGGTTAAGGGATAATTTAAAGTCAGACATCATATCCTCAGCACTTGTATCTAAATCTAAATCCCACTATTCTCACTAAACAGAACAAACTGCAGCCTTTCAGGTTGGTTCTATCACAACTCTAGTCAGTTCTAGCTTTGATGTTCAATGAGGAGGAATACAGAAGTTATAGCTCAGCATCTAGAGGGTGACATAAAATGACATGGTGGGCTTGATTTGGCCTGTGGGTCTTGAGTTTGACACATGTGCCTTAGAGAATGATGGAAGTCTTTAGCCAAAGGTTGGGTGGGCATTGTTCAAGAGTGCTTTTTAAAATGTATTCTTGCACAATAGGGGATTGGACTAGGTAGTTCTTGTGGTCCCTTCTAAGATCCTATCATTCTCTCCTAGCATGGTGTTATGATAATTCTGGGAGGTGCAGTTATGAGATTTCAGATCTTAGCTGCCATTCACAATATCTAGCACATGCTCCGTGGAAACAAATCTCGGCCTTCTGAATGTTCATTTGCAAGTTTTTGCCTCTGGCAATTGGAGATCTCACATTTGTAGTGTGCATGCATGCATGTGTTTCTGATGCATCTGTCAGCTCCCATTGCATTGCTTGTTTTTAGTCTTTGATTAGATGACAGCTTACAAATTGAAATAATGAGCCACCAGCAAATAATACACATGCGTGGTTATGCATAAATATGGGATATATGCATTCAGGCAGTATCTGGAGTGGCTGATGAAAATTGTTATTTAGAGAGACTGGGACCCCTTCCACACAGCTGTGTAAAATTCACATTGAACTGGATTATATGGCAGTGTGGACTCAGATAATCCAGTTTAAAGCAGATATTGTGGATTATCTGCCTTGATATTCTGGATTATATGGGTGCATAGAAATACCCTAGGGCCCCTTCTACACAGCTGTATAAAAAACACAATATCTGCTTTGAAGCAGGTTATATGGCAGTGTAGACTAAGATAATCCAGTTCAAATCAGATAATGTGGATTTTCTGCTTTGATAATCTGGATTATCCTATTTGAATTGATTATCTGAGTCCACACTGCCATATAACCCATTTCACAGCAGATAATCTGGATTTTATATGGCAATGCAGAAGGGGTCTGAGTTGGTTAAGACAATGGTCTTTTTGGGAGGGGCCCCTTGTCAGCAGAATGGCTGCTGTGCAAAAAACTTTCTCGGAGCTTACTTTTTGGCACTCAGTTTCAACTTTTTTATTTCTCAGATATTTTAGAAATATTTTTGTAAAGTTAGACATTTACATTGCCCCCTCCCCCAGCAGTTTGGTTTTTGGCTGTTGTTGTTATTATTTAATTTATACTCTACTTTCTCCCCAAGACCTAAAACTGCTCTAATAATTTTTTGCTCTAATAATTTCTCCATTTCTCCCTTTATTTTTCTATAGAATTCTTGTAAGGTTGTAGGTTTTTTCGGGCTATATGGCCATGTTCTAGAGGCATTCTAGAGGAGAGAATGCCTCTAGAACATGGCCATATAGCACAAAAAAAAAAAACACCTTACAACCCAGTGATTCCGGCCATGAAAGCCTTTGACAATACATAGAATTCTTGTACCTTGGCATGGTCTCACCACATATGGATAAATGTTCCAGTTTCCCCACATTCATGCCAACAGCTTTTTAATATTTTTTTTTTGTAATATGGGCTATTTGCTGGGATGGTGGTTCTTTACATTTCATCACTATTTTCCATTGTATTACTTTGATCTTTAAACGTTTTTATTGAATTTATCCACAGTCCTAACTCCTTCTGATTATAGCTTATTTTTTGTTTCCATATTTTTAACAGGGTGGGTTTCAAACTATATTGGTTATCTATTCGTTTGTTATATATGAATCCCATAATTCCTTTCCCTTTCTCAGTTTTCCATTGTAATATTTGATCTAAATCTGTCTGAGGACCTTTCTTTTTTTTTTCCCCTCTCTGTAATCTGTTGCAACATTCCATACTATAACAACAATTGCTTGACTCACATTTGTCTCTTAACTTCCCCCAGTCTTTCATTGTTCCATCTGAATTTTAAAAATTCCCTATCTTTGTTATGCCATTTTTATTTAAATTATTACTTTTTGCCTATCTGATGAGGTGATATGTCTCCAGAGTTGTAGTTCAATGTGCATCACCTTACATATACCCTAGTTGGAATTATTTTTATTAGTTTTGGCCTGGCAAACTCTGCAAATTGAATATTAGTGAGCTCTGGAGAGCTGTGCCAATGGCTTTCATGTTATCTCAACATAACAAATGAATGCATAATAGCAGCTTTTCAGAGTCTACCAAGCCCTCAATGCTTTATTCAGGACAAGACAACATGGATGCTGCCGGCCATAGGAATTTCAGTGATATGATAGCATCATTCCCTTTTTAAAAATGTCTAGAATGTAAAAATGACTTCACCCTGTAAATGTACTTCAATAAATTGCACTTCTGGAATGCTGTTGTAGCAGCTGTAATGTGATGGCAGCGCGTCTTCCATCAGCCTCCTTGCAAAATGATGATAAAATACCATGCAGCTGTTGGAGTAAGCAAGACTAGATTTCAAAAACTGGAATTTTATTGAAGGACTGAATAAGATGTGCTGCACTTAGACTTGTTTGATAAGTTGGCTATGCATCTAGTTTGACATCTCCAGCTGTATCATCCATGTTGAATATGCAATGACCTCTTATTGCAAAAGCAGTTCAGGAGGAGGTTAGAAACAATATAGTGCACATTTAATTTTTCAGATTCTTAGGAATCCTTTGGTACCAGATGAATGAATTTATATAAACATATCTATTGAAGGGAATGCAAAACAAAATTATGACTGGATCTGTTAGAAACAGTCTCCATGCATCTATTGTGAACAAAGTTGTACTGGAAAGAAACAGCAGTGGCCAATAGTTTTAATTTCTTTATTGTTATTTGATATCAAGTTAGTTTTGACTTATTGTGACCCTATGAATGAGAAGTCTCCATGAGATCTGCCCATTTATAATCCTTTTCAGATCTTGTAAATGCAGGCAACAATGTGGCAGAATGAAAGTCACACGTAGTTCACGTCTTTACCAATTCGCACACTGTCTTGCTAGAGAAAAGATATGCCACACAGATGATCAGTAAAGAATAAGGAGTTTGCTCTTTGTTATGCAGAGCAATATATATACAGTCATGTGAACAGTTGCATCGACTCACACAATGTCCTTTGAGAAAGAGTCACATGTTCCTTGGGTGTCCATGCGAAGGATTTTTTCTCCCGCAGCTCAGAAGCAGAAAATATACTATCTTGTCTCGGCAAGTTCCTGCACAGAAAAGCTTAAACATGTAACTTGCCAAAACTCCCAGATTCAGCTAGCACCCCGAGCACAGCCCAGCCAATCAGCTTTGTGCTTTGTATTTTTCAGTTAACACACTCACCAACTGATTTTTACATGTTCAACAAACTATCAGGCTCGTAGCCAGAAAAAAAAAAATCAGGGCTGGGGTTTGAAACATTTTTAAGCGAATCATGAAGAGTAGGTCCATAACACAAAATTTAAATTATATGATTCATTCTATAATTTTATATAGATTTAATTAAATCAAATTTCTGCTTTAGTTGCTGTTGCTGTTCATTCATTCTGTCATTTCCGACTCTTCGTGACTTCATGGACCAGTTCACGCCAGAGCTCCCTGTCGCTGTCACCACCCCCAGCTCCTTCAAGGTCAATCCAGTCACTTCAAGGATACCATCCATCCATCTTGCCCTTGGTCTGCCCTTCTTTCTTTTTCCTTCCATTTTCCCCAGCATAATTGTGTTCTCTAAGCTTTCTTTTCTTCTCGTGATATGGCCAAAGTACTTCATCTTGGCCTCTACTAGCCTTCCCTCCAATGAGCAGTCAGGTTTTATTTCTTGAAGTATGGACTGGTTGGATCTTCTCGCTGTCCAGGGCACTCTCAGAACTTTCCTCCAGCACCACAGTTCAAAAGCATCTATTTTCCATTGCTCAGCCTTCCCTATGGTACAGCTCTCACATCCATAGGTGACTATGGGGAATACCATTGCTTTAACTATGCAGATCTTTGTTGTCAATGTGATGTCTCTAGTCTTCACTATTTTATCAAGAGTGGTCATTGATCTCCTCCCAAGAAGTAAGCGTCTCCTGATTTCCTGGCTGCAGTCTGCGTCTGCAGTAATCTTTGCACCTAGAAATACAAAGTCTGTCACTGCCTCCATGTTTTCTCCCTCTATTTCCCAGTTGTCAATCATTGTTGTTGCTATAATCTTGGGTTTTTTTGACGTTTAACTGCAACCCAGCTTTTTTCTTTCACCTTGATTAGAAGGCTTCTGCTTTAGTTACAAAGTTTCAAACCTTTAAAAGATGAAAATGACCCTTAATTGATAATTTATGGTTACAAAAGAACGCCACAGATAATCTTGTTCCTTGGCAGTTTCTGACAGGTGGAATACTGCAAGTATTTGCTAAGGCTAGATTTAGTGAGTGAGCACTGCAGTGGATATAGATAGCCATCAGATACTTCTGTGATATATTTGCCTGTGTACCACTCAATATGACCACTCATTAGCAGCTCCATCATAACCCTGTTCACAGAAAGTGAGTGTTTGGAAGAGCTTTCCCCCCACCCTAACCCAGTAAACACAGTACATTGCTCTTATCATCATGTTCAACTGATCATATTAAAAAACCCTTGATGAATAAAAAATATAAACAGAAAGCAGTAGACATCCAGACAGACTTTATTCTATTTTCTCTGAGAGTAAAGCATTTTTAGAAGTGATAATGCTTTAGAGGGGAAAAAAGCAACAAAATGACCAAGGGAATTTGTACAGTTTTGTGGGTTTTGATAATTTTCTCAGAAATGGCAAAGTCCATAGAAATATGTAAGGGTCCTGGCTTATTTAGTGCTTTTCAGGGATCCCTACATCCCAGGCAATGCACAAAGAGCTGCATTTGAAAAGAAACTCATTTTAGACAGACTCTCCTGCTGAGAATTTGTAATTGGTGGCTGATTGAGTATGAGATGTATTTCGCTCTTTTCCACAGAGCCTGACCTGACTGCGCTGGTCATTTCCTGACAGTGGTTGAAATTGGCTGCCTCAATCAGTGGAGAAATGCATTTAGCTTGCTGAGAGAAAGCACTTCAGTTATAGCTTGAAAGACTCTCATGCACTAAGCAAAAATGGAATGCGATCACATGGTGGAAGTGTTTTGAAAGTTAAAGTACAGCACTTAAATAGTAGCAGATTACAAATAATTCCTGCTGCTTGCTTGGTTTGCTTCCACGTTTCTGTTGGTGAAAAAGCTATTTAAGAAATCATCATAAGCTATTTAAGTTAAAATTTGCATATTTATTAAATTGGTACCTTCCCTTTCTGCTAAAAATGTCACATAAGGCACTGAAAATAAATAAAATAACACAATACAATTGAAATACAATTCCGTTTTCATGTTCTGGCTTCTGGAGTTGCAGAAAATAAGTTCGTTCCACTTTCTACATAATATGCTATCAAACATTTCAAAGTGGCTGTGATATCACCTTTCACTTTCCCCCTCTCTAAGATTAAAAGGACCAGGTCCCTAACCCTCTAGTACTGTGTTTCTCAACCTCCTTAATGCCGCGACCCCTTAATGCAGTTCCTGTTGTTGTGGTGACCCCCAACCATAAAGTTTTTTTTGTTGCTATTTCATAACTGTAATTTTGCTACTGTTATGGATTGTAATGCAAATATCTGATATGCAGGATATATTTTCATTCACTGGACCAAATTTGGCACAAATACCCGATAGGCCCACATTTAAATCCTGGTGGGATTGGGGAGGGGGGGATTGATTTTGACATTTGGGAGTTGTAGTTGCGGGGATTGATAGTTCACCTACAATCAAAGAGCATTCTGAACCCCACTAATGATAGAATTGAGCTAAACTTCTCACACTGAACCCCCATGATCGACAGAAAATACTGTGTTTTCTGATGGTCTTAGTGACCCCTTTGATACCCCCTCATGACCCCCCCCCCAGGAGTCCTGAGCCCCAGGTTGAGAAATGCTGCTCTAACATTTCATGAATGAAAAAAGCCATGTAAATGAAAAGAAACACTGAAGTTAGGAGAGGCTGCCATGTTTTTCCCCTGAGTGGGAATGACAAAATTCCACCTCTTCCTCTCAGCTTCTTCCTGTTGAGGTAATTGAATGCCAACTATGTTTGCACTGAACTCAGTTTGCAGCCATCAAAGTTAGTTGAGGATAAACGGGGAGGAGGAACAAGGAACTGGGATATTCTTAAAAGAGCCAGAAAGGTGGGACAAAAGAGCATTAAGCAGGACTGTCCTTGTCAAATCAGTGCAGTTACAGGAAATGGGTTTGTTTCCAGACACTTTGCCAGCTTATTTGCTCTCCTTTGGACACATTATGTGATTCACTTTGTCTAACCTTCCTGGTAGATTGGTTGGGAGAGGCAAACAGGAAAAAATAATTAACTTACCTTTATAGCACCAAATGCATTCAGTAAAATGTAAGACAGGGAACTCCAAGCTTGTATGAATGCACATTGCACAGAAGCAATGAAACAAATGTTTTTAATGTATTGTGTAAAGTTTGTGAATAAATAAATATGCTCTAGAATATAATGTTAAATATAAGCAGTCAAAAGTTTGCCTTTTAGACTTTATATCCCTGTTAATGAGTTCTACCATAGACAGCTATTATTGTTACACAGTCAAAGAAGACTTTATGAACCTTAGCAATTTTGCTGCAGGGCTGGGTATTTAAGTATTATACAGGAAGATCAAATGGATCATGTTTTATAGACCAGTTAATAAACATTCCACTCCTACAGGAGTGAGAGCAGAAAGCTGTTGGCTTGAAGAAGCAAGAGGACTTGGGAGGAGGCTGCTGACTGACTTCTTTTCTTTGTCTTACTCATCATATCCTTTGCCTGAAATAAGGCTTCGGAGGATGCCCAACTGCACTAGGGTTACGGACAGCTTTTATGTCCTAGGACCCCATGGGACCCCATGGACTATTGGAAAATAAAACTGTTTCCCAGAGTTCATCTCACGAAGCAGGAAGTCCACAATAACAAACATCAAGGAGTTGTGCAATCCAATGTCTAGTTCTAGAGAAGAGTAGAGCAGAGAATTTCATACCTGCAATTCTAATTCATTCTGAATGAGAGATCTAGGATGACAGTAGAAGAAGAATTATTGCATTCCAGGTTTCAGTTAAGGACATGAATGTGGATAAGATGATAGCAGATTCCTTAAATAAACAGTACTTTCCAGACAAAACATAAAAGTGTAAAAAAAAATCCCACACATGTGAAGCTGGACATATATGGAGTATCTCTCTCTGTGACTGCATATAGATTTCTTCCCTTGAGGGTGGTTCGAGTACACAGGAATGCTGTCAAGAACCCTATGGGAACCATATGCAATCTGAAAAAATGAAAACAATGTATTTGCTAGTTGTACTGCAAGAAACACTAACATGCCTAGCCAAAGTTGAGATAAGTCCAGCAGCTTTCTAAACAAAGATCTTTATTTAGAATACTGTTTAAAACATTCTCAGCATCCACATTGTATAAATATATAAAGTTAACATTTGGCACAACAAACCAAGCAACATTAAATATGTAAATTTAAAACCCCCCATAAAAGTGTATTGATAACATCTAACCTTCTGTATAATCCAACAACAATTGTTGACTTTTTCTTGTCTGTTTAGGCAATGTCTGTAGCCTAGAATACAAGTGGGCAACTGAATTGGTTTAGGGCAGTGGTTCCCATCTTTTTTTGACCAAGGACCACTTTGACTGGGGACCACTTGACCAGAAACCATCTTGACCAAGGACCACTTTGACCAGCGATCACTTGACCAGGGACCATTTTGACCAAGGACCACACTCCAACATTAGTACCAAAAGGGTTACAAATAGTTTTTTGGTCAACTTTAGATTCTATTTGGTTATTTGGGGTGCTGATTCAGAAAATTGCATTGGGTAGACCACATTGGCTCTAGTTTATGATACAGAACATATGTCATCTAGTAGTTGCCGTCTGCTCGCCCACGGAAGACCATATTTAATAATCTAGAGCTGCAAACCTTATTTTAGGTTTTGCAGCCCATTTAGGGTCAACATTTACATCCTAGGCCCCATGGATTCCCGAAAAATAAAACTGTTCTCCCAGAGTGACTGGAATTTCTCCCTTGATTGTAAAAATTGGGTATTTTTTGAAGTTATACAATATAGGGAGGCCTTCCAGTATGTTTTAAAGGGAACAATTTGGGCCAGAAAAATTGGCCTGGGAATTCTGCAGGGGTTGTGGGATTTAGAAATATACCTAGTGTGTGTGTGTGTGTGGTAATTTGCCTTGAACCTTACAACAGAGTTGATATGTTAGAAATTCCATATAAAGAAATGAGACCCATACACACAAATACATATTGACAATCTTGATATGGCATAATTTGAAACTGCAGTCATCTCACAAACACCAAAAAGCCTAGCAACCTTTCATATTTGTTCTGAGTGGTACATGCTGGTCTAATGGGAAAGCACATAGTTAGTATGCATGTGCCTTCAACTTGCCTGTTGACTTACAGTGACTCTATGAATTTCATACTTTTTTTTGTTAGGGAAGGACTACTTGGAGAAAGTCTTGCCAGTCTCTTCTAAAATATGACCCACAGCACTTGCTATCATTCATTGGACATTTCTCATCAAAGTACTATCCAGAGCTGACCTGCTTAACTTCCAGGATGAAGTAGGAACTGATTCTTTTATCTATTATTCATTTTGTTTATTATTGAGATTTCTATTATGCTTTCTCCAGAATGGACCTAACCAAGGCGGCTAACATCATATTTAAAAACATGCATACAAATAATCAGAAACCGTAACTAAACAAGTAATGGAGGTTCAATAGTCTGCCAAAACCTTCTGCATTATTACACATTAAAATTACCATCAGTCTATAATTCCCCATATCCGTAAGTGCCTGGCTTCAGTTAAAAGCTGCCTTGAAGAGGAAAGTCTTCACATCTTTCCTAAATGTTATGAGGGTAGAAGCCCATCTAGTTTAGGATATTGAGGCCATTTAAGTACATATTACCTACTGTTGTTGTGGGTCTTCAAATTATTTCTGACTTATAGCAATCCTAAGGTAACCTATCAAAATTTGCTTGGGTGGGTGCGTTTGCTTTCCTCTGAGATGGAGTAACTAGCACAAGGTCACCCATGTATGTACTACATGTATGTTTACCTATAGTTCGACAGATGCATAGATTTTGTAATGGGAGGAGGGTCAAAGCTACTTTTTGTGCTCATTCCATAGTGCGGATGCAAAACACCACTAATGTGGCAGCCAAATGAAATATCTCAGAATTCCTTGTGCCTAGGATTGAACTGAGAGCCAGAGCAATGACTTGAGCTCAAGATATTCCAGTGGTTTCCAGGTTATCTGAAGTACCCATGGGGCCCACAAAATATTTCACAGCATTCACTTGAGAAATTGCTGTTATTTTTGTTTAAGGCACTGCAGAGGAAAAAATGAAGGCATTTTTGTTACCTGTGGAGAGGTTGTACATGTCAGAAACAAAGTAGATATGGAAGGGGACACCTGAGAAATGACAAATTCTGGATAAACTCAGTTATAATTTCATTAGAGTTCACAGTGAAGACAAAAAAGGGCAAACCATTAGATTCACTTTTACAAGACTTCCATTTATAATCTTTGGTATTCTTATTAGTGTTCACTAGGTTAACATTAATCATTAAATCACACAATCCTCTGCCTACCTTCAAACCTATTTTTTTCTTTATTACTAATTTCTTTAGGAGCACAGAAAAGTGAACTTTCAACTGATGTATATTGCTGTTAAGAACCCTGTATTCTGCCTTCACTTAACACTACAACCAGCCAAACATTTATTAATGTTGCATCAAAATGTAATGGATTGGGAACTCAAAGCCAATTCAGAAAGTGCTGAATCTTTGTAAGTGGACAATTTATAGCTGTGGGTGATGATGCTACTTATAGTTGCAGCAGTTCAATAGCCTGAGGAAGTATAAAGATCACATAGATGAAATATAACTTACAGAATGATGCTTTCTAAAAAGGTCGACTGGTGAGATATATTAAGTGAAGAGCACACTAAAAATTCTTTGATAGATGAGAAAAAGATCTGTCTGTTTTCCTCATTCAACATTTTTTTTGCAATAATCAGGTACCTTGGTACTTATTTATTTAATTAATTAAATTTATGTATTACCTTCTTTCCAGTACAGGGCTCAGGATGAGAAGTGTAGTCATTATTCCATCATGAAATTGTTGATACTGCTTGTGTAGAAGCTCATCATTCACAGTCTTTACCTTGGGTACATGAGATTACCAATATCCATAAACCAAGAATAGAAGACCTGATTTGCAATATCCTTAGATGCTCAGAAACCGCTACCATGGAGCCTTTGGCGAGTCTGGGGAAGTTGCATTCCTGCTTATTATGCTGTAAGCTTTTCCCAGGGTACAATCTCACAGGCACAAATTCTTCCCACTCCCATTCTTACTTAGAAAAGAACAAAGAGGCTTTGCTCCAGCCAAGCACAAATCTGCACAGCTCCTCAAACTCATTTGCAGATTTGAAGCCCCCCCCTCCACGTTTAGAATGAATAATGGTGAACATATTAGAAATGGATACATTGGCTGTTTTTATTATTAGTATACTTGGTGGGTCCAGTATCATGAAATGGCAATCCTACTCTGAGTTTTAAGCTTGAAAGGAAGCTTTATTAAATGGAGGGTAGCATTAATGCCCTATAGTACTGGACCAAGTAGCTGGACCTCTTTCTCTTTCATATAAATTTTCCTTGTATTCTGTCAAGTGTCTACTCTGCTCAGTTTCTCTATCAGGGTGGATTTTTTTTTTAAAAAAAGCTTATGAAAATTCTTATAATTATCATTATCTGACCTTTCACTTGTGTGACTGTCTTGGTTGGTTTCTGATCTGAGCAGTCAATTTTTGTACCATATCAGGTTAGGTTGTTGTAGGTTTTTTGGGCTATATGGCCATGCTCTAGAAGCATTCTCTCCTGATGTTTCACCAGCATCTATGGCAGGCATCCTCAGAGGTTGTGAGATCTGTTGGAAACTAAGAAATTTGGGTTTAGTTTCCAATAGACCTCACAATCTCTGAGGATGCCTGCCATAGATGCAGGAGAGAATGCTTCTAGAACATCGCCATATAGCCTGAAAAACCTACCCAGTGATTCCAGCCATGGAAGCCTTCAACAATACATATTAGGCTACTTTATCAAAATAAGCAGAAGTGCTATTCTACTATATGATGCTTTCCTTTCTTGTTTGTTTGGTTGCTTATTGCAGTAATAGCATTTAAAAATAGATTATCTGCTAGTTCCTAGAATCATAGAATCATAGAGTTGAAAGAGACCACATGGATCATCAAGTCCAAACCCCTTTCCATGCAGGAAAAACATATTGACAATAACCCCGATAGATAACCATCCAGTCTCTGTTTAAAAGCCTCTAAATAAGGAGCCTCCACCACACTCTAAGGCAGCTCTTACAAGCAGGAGGTTCTTGCTAATGTTCTGTCAATTGAACCCATTGCTCCGAGTCCTAGTTTCCAGGGCGGCATAAAACAAACTTGCTCCCGCCTCCTTATGACATAGTTTTACATAAGACTATCATGTCTCCTCTCAACCTTTTCTTCTGCAGGATAAACATACTCAGCTCTTTAAGACACTTCTCATAGGCCATGGTCTCCAGACCTTTGACCATTTTAGTTGCCCTCCTCTGGACACCTTCCAGCTTGTCTATATCTATTTTTAAATTGTGGTACCCAGAATTCCAGTATTCCAGGTGAGATCTGATCAAAGCAGAATAGAGAGGTACCGCGACTTCCCTCTTTTTGATGGTCAGTAATGGTGGTTTTATTTATAAAACCCAATGTGAGACTTGTGTAGAATATGTCCTGAATGCAGATAGTTTCTTATAGTGCTACAATTATTCATTGCTTCCTTTGAAAATGAAATGATCAAAGAATAGCAGTGTACATCACATTTATTAGTACATTTATTGAAGGTATGGAATCCATTTTTGGAATGGTAATTTATTTCCTCCCCCCTCCTCCAGGCATACATCTAGAGAGCACTGAGAAGCACAACATTTCTTCCTTCTCCAGCTTGTGATGAATTGCCAGTCTAGACAAAAAGCAGACACCTTTAAGATACTAGCTTGACTGATCTATCTGATGTTTATGATGCTGCCAAATGAAGAAAAGCAACCCAAGTTAAACAAAAAATCACTTCAAAATATGAAATCATGCAAATACACATTATTAATAAATATTATGTTATAATGAATGTGTTGTCATTAAGATGTTGCAGGACTGTTTGCTGTAGAAGAGATGACTGCATGCGGCACAACTTTAATTACAACTATAGATGAGATGACTGCATGTGGCACAACTTTAATTACAACTTTGTCACATTAAATTACCTTGGAATAAAACTGAGGGCCTTTCCATATAGGCCAAAATCCCAAGAGGAACTGGGATTTTTAATCCCAGATCTCTGGATTGAGGCCTCCCAGCTGGGTCAAACCCTGCACTTTCCCTGGTGTGGTAGTGGTGGGTTGGCTACAATTACCGGAGGGTGACCTGAGAGGGCATGTAGCCAGCCCTGAAGCTCTGTTAAGATTTTTTGCAAAAATGGGGTGCTGGGAGGGGAGGGTGAACATGCTCTCCCACTCCTCTGGGCTTTGAAAGCCTGAAAAGCCAGAATGTCGATGGGGATTGACCCCCAGGATTGTGGAACATGGCCCTGAGAGTCAATCCCCACAGGCCCACACCTGGAAAGATCAGGACTTTACATTAAAGTTTGTTCTTTCCAGGTGTCAAATTAGAAGAATTGGGATGGCAATGAGGATTGATCCCGGGGATCGTGGAATGAGGTCCCAGGAGTCAATCCCCATAGACCCATGCTTGGAAAGATCCAGACTTTTCAGTAAGGTCCAGATCTTTTCAGGTGTTTTCTTAATCTGGAGTAAATTGGGAAATCCTAGTTCATTCTGGATTAATCTGAGGACCTGTCCAGACAGCACCTTTATTGTGGGAACTCCTGCAATAAAGGAGGGGCTGTCCAGACAATTTTCTGGACAGTCCCAAATTAATTCACTACAAATCAGGGAAACTCTGGTGTGTAGCGAATTAAGTTGATAGTGGATTTATTCCACACCTTCATGGAAGGCATGGGATAAATCCACTATTTCTGGTGTCTGGATTACAGTTCAGACACCATTCCCACAGTTTATCAGCTAAATAAGCCCAGTAAACTGTGAGAATACTCACCCTATCCCCCCAAGCCCCAAGACCCTTTTGAAAAGTAAAAAACAAAAACAAAAACAAAAAACTTACCAGGCCTGCAGTATACCCTTGGAGCAGCTCTCCTGGCACATATGAATGACATGCCAGGAGAGCTGGGGGGGGGGGGGGAGGAGGAAAATAGTTCCTCCCCTCCTGGCACGTTATTTGGTAAGTCTTTTTTACTTTCCAAAGGATCTGGGGTCTGGAGGCTTGGGGAGAGGGGGATAGGGCCTCTGGGCATTATCTTGGGCTACTCCCGAGAGAATGTCTGAACAACCCACTCCAGGAAGTACATGCTTTCTGGAGTGGGTATGGACAGGTTCCCAGAAACATCCACTTTTTAAAAAATGAATGCTTTTGGGACAAAGGCCTGTCTGGATCTGGCCAAAGTTAACCTGAGTTATTGTTTGGATGCCTCAGGTTAACCCATGACCCATCATGAGTTTTTGGGCCTGTCTGGAAGGGCTCTGATTTACACATCAGCTGAAATCAGTATCTCTGTTGACTTAGGCTGTGGATTTGTGCTGGAAATCATCTTAAACAGAAATTACTAAGTTTGTCTCATTTATTCTATACCAACAAACTAGCCTAATTGTTTAGATACTGCGATCTGTGTTCTAAGCCATCTCTAATTAATAGTGTTAGGCCTTTTAAAGCCAGTTTCATTGACATTTTTATCATTAGGTGTTCTGGGATTGCAGTTAATGGTTTTATATGCATTTATTGGATTTAAATGCATTTTAATTTATAAACTGTCTGGGAATTCTAGTGAAGTGATGGGTGTGAAATCAAATCAAATAAGAAAATAGCCTGGTCTGGAAAAACAGCTAGTACATATTTGAGAAGAGAAGAATGGATATAAGAAGGTGAATGTGAAATAGAAATGTCTTTATTGGAGGTGAACTTTTGAAAATAGAATTAAAATAAATAAAGGCATTGCTTGTCATAATAAACTATAAACTAGATTTCTTAAGCTAAAAATACATACATATGCATATGCTACACATCAATTTGATATGTGTTGGACAGTCTATGGTATTAATGTTAATGGAAGTTTTTCTTAAATTTTATGCTTATAAAAATGACACAATGATATAACCGCTGTTCTGTAAGGAAATAAAAGACTGGCTATTCTTAAATAACCTTTCAGATACCAAGATCATATGTTCTAGTATGGTCCTTGGAGAAGCACCTTCTCACCTGTATATTTTATTCTTCTTCAGTAGTACTTCTTAAGATCTCCTTTGGGAGTAAACAGTGTATAACTTCCTTTTATTCAATGTTTACTTTTCTTTATTGACAATGTTCCCAACACCTCCACAGAGGAAAGAAACTCAGACATGTTACAACTTCATTCCCAGAATTGGATTAATTTCATTGATGTCATAACTGTGTCAAAAGCTAAACTATTGCTTTTTGCAAAAGTGATTACCCTAGAATTTCTAGGATTGTCCTATGAATATAAATAAATACCTGAAACTATGGCTTGACCACATTCAGCACATCTCAGCTTACAAGGAACTGGTTACAAATAATGACCCATAGCTATAGCTGCCCCAAAATGACAATGAGTTCCTTATAACCAATTATTTTTCCTACTGATGATTATAATTTAACAAGGGACAATGGCATGTAAATCAAATAAGTATACCTTTTCTATTTCATCATCACCATCTCCTTCCTAACCCCACCCAAACACAAGGAATATGGGCTGCGGGATCAATATCTAAACATCCGGGGAAATAGTGTGTTGTTGTTATTGAAGGCTATAATCTAGGTACAGTGGGGTCCACTGATGTTAATAGAATGGGATTTATTCTGTGTAGACTTAGTAACATAAACATTAAAGAATACGTACCCATAGAATTGTATGAAAGAAATTAATATATTATGCTAAGATAGTAATATCGTATGACCAAGAAAGTTGCAAGGTACCATAGATTGTTAAAGTTATACTTTTAGTTTTGCTCTACTAATGCAAATTTGTCGCTCAACTTGACCAGTAATGTCTCTCAAAGAAATATGGCCACCTATGTTGAATTGTGGCCCTCTGTTGAAGAGTTGGACTACAAATCCCTTTCGAAATGGTATATGGTGTATATGTAGGGCTTGTAGTCCAAGGATTGCTTTTTAGTATTGCATACATTTTGCTCAACATTTCTAACATGAAGCATCCCAGCTGGTTAATTGGCCCAACTGGGTGATAGTTTTCTGTATTTTTCTTGTTGTTGTGTGCCTTCAAGTTTCTTCTGATTTATGGAGACAATAAAGCAAAGATCTTCAATTCTATTATTTATTTACAAATATTTCAATATTGTTTAGGTCTCGAGATTCCCAAGTGCTGTACAATTAAATAAAATTTAATCAACAATAATTATTGGGTTTGAATTGCCTTTCCCCACAAGCCCTTTTATGGAATCCAAACAAAATATAGAGTTTGAGTTATCACATCACGTCTGGTTTGGTCACAGACTACCTAAGACGAAACAGGTGGTTATGCATAAAACATAACCACCTGGTGGTGCTCTTGTGTTAGTTAATTGCCATAAGAAACACTTTGGTTAAAGCAACTCCTGTCCTTATGGTGGGCAATTACTGGAACTATACTATAAATTAGGATTCAAATTTAATTGCTAAGTTCAAGAGCAGTTTTACATCATTTGATTATGCAGAGATATTTTTGCAGAGCTTGGAAAAGTGACTTTTTGGACTATAAGACTTAGAATGGTTGTAGGTAGCGGGATTCTTGGCATTATAGTACAAAGAGCTTTAAAGCTCTGATTTATTGTTCTGTCCCTTTCAAGGGATAAGATACCTTGCAGTTGTAACCTCACTTTGATTGATGCAGTACTACTGTGTATTTCCAAGTGAGGCTTAAGAATATTTTCTAGCACTCCATACATATACTGATCTCTCTCCTTTTCTCTCAAATTTAAAACAAAATAAGACTCACCTGCCTCCGAGGCACTGAATAGCATGAGAAAAGTGGAACAGATCTAAGGAGACAATATCCTGCCAACACAAAAGCTAAGAAGACTTGGCATCTGGGATTTCTTCAGTGTGAAAAAGGAAGCATATCTGTATCTTTGATGCTGTGATATGTAACACAGGACTAGTTACAGACACAGTATAGAACTGCTTAATAAGAAACACAACTGGAAGCCCATGTGAATTCTGCTTTTCTGCATTTAATAACTTCTCTGAATTCATTTTTCTTGCACTCCCATATTCCTCACTCCATTCCTATGGGTACACATAACTATTCAAAGTTATCACTTTTGATAAATGTCTTCTTTCTCATATTTATATTTACACTCTCCTCAGATATGGCATATGCTTCTCTGTTCTTCTATGACTTCTTTTCACTCACAGTTTGGACATTTGTCTAACATTTCAGTAATTCTGCTTGCTTTCATCATTGTTCAGTCCCTTCTTGTCATTGGTATTCCCCTTGCTGGCTGGAAATATGTACAAGTGGCTAGAAATATCCCATAATGTGTCAGAAGGCACTCTTATAGCCAATGAGGGGCATCATTTGGAAACAATAGCTGGTACATAATACAGTTGCCAGGATGCTGGCAGGAACAAGCCTATTGGATCACAGTGTACCTAATTTTACATTCACTGCATTGACTGTGCAGCAGTTTCTTTCTGTACTCAAGCTGATGTGCTGGTGATCTCTTTAAAGCTGAAATGTCCTTGGGCCAATCCATTACAAGTACTTCCATTGCCCATAGGAGTCTGTCTGTGCATTATGATGAGCACCAAAGGCCCTGTTCTCTCTCTCATCATTAGTTAAGATGTGATTGGTGGATAGCAGGTATAAGATTGTCTTAGTGAGAGTATCATATATGGAAACAGCTTATCCTAGTGGCCATGACTGTAGCAGGGGGCTTCCTGAAAACCCAGGGATGCCTGGGTTTTAATAACACTTCATTATGGGATGGTTACTCATTCATGACAGGAGAATCCTACACCAATAGTGTATGCAAACAAGGTTGAAGAAGATGGAGTAGGAAACTGTACTGTCTAATCAATACTGAAAATATGATTATGAATATTAAGAAAAAGAAGAATAACATTTATATACCAAAATATTCCTATCATACCACAGTTAGCAACAAGTAAATGTAGATTTTTTTTAAAAAATTATTAAGCTCCAAAGGATTTATATTAAAAAGCCATTTTAATGTTTAAAGTAAACCAACTCTGGTGCTAATAGGGCTTCCAAGGGGAAGGAAATCCATAAAAGGTAGGACACAGTGGCCTTCTCCTGTGGCCTTGTATGGTGTATTGTTCTTACTAATGGGATGGAAGAACTCCTCCTGCATATCTCACTTCTCAGCCATGTGTAGCCAAGATTTTTTTATCTACAGATTCAATCATCTACAGCTTGAAAAATATCTTCCCTCTGATATGAGATCTCAGCTTCTGCAAGATCTGAGGGTTCAGAGCCCGCCATGCCAAGCTCCAAAGGTCGAATAAGACAGGTTTAAAGCAAAGGAACAGAGGCTTTATTCACTTTGGCCAAAGTGGATACTAGCAGAGTCTGCACTCTCAAAACTCACATGAGGCAATGGAAGTACATAGAAATATTTATAGGACTTTGACAGTAGTTCAAAACAAATGACTTTTGCCATACTGAGTGCTGATTGCCTTTGCCCTGGGCTGGCTAGGATTTGTGCACCGGTTGGATAAGTCATGCCATCTGCCACTGTCACTAATTAGTTCTTGGGTCTTGAGGGAATTTTAATAAACTATCATTGCTCAGTTTGAAGTATTGTGATTGTTTCTTGGTCTGTCTCTCATGGGTGTGTGAAGGAAGGAATGTGGGTAGGGTTCTAATGACTCAATTCCTGCCTGTTGAGAATAAGTCTCATCTGGCCTAACAATGGGTGGCAGGGTGTTGACATGGTATGAATGGGTTCTTATGGATAACTTCTGTGACTCTTTCGGTCCGGAACTAGTGTTAATTCCATGGAGCCATTGTAATGGGATAGTGTCTCCTGCCTGGAGGAGATGATGATATTTGCCCTTGTGTGTGTATGTTCTTTTTGTAACTTGGGAAGTTCATGCTGGAGGACACCTGAAACTAGGTTTCTAGGGGAAAAGGTAATTTCAGGCTCCATGTCTGGGCATTCTTGGGGTCATGGGTATTGGGGTCTGTTTTGGGGTTCCTGGGTTTTAATAACACTTCTAAAAACAAAATCCAAAAAGCAAACCTTGATTTTGCTATTTTATGTCAGGGAAACCATGTTACTATGGTATGTTTCTAATGTTAGTTGAGCATCCATGTATATTGGTCTTCATAGAAGCTCTTGGAACCAAAGGGGAATCAAATACTATATACTAGAGAAAGGTGGTATTGAGATCTCAAACCATTTAGGACTTTGAAACTCACAATCAGAACCTTGAATTCAGAATAGAAGAAAACTGGCAGTAAATAGTTTGTATTCCAGTTAACTGTGTGGTTTTCTTTCTGGCAATTGAATGTTTCCCTTATGTGTTGGAAATTGCCCTGAGTCCCTTCGAGGAGATAGGGTGGTATACAAATGAAGTATCACCATCATCATCTACTTTTTTCTGTTATTAGTTGAGCTTCCTTTATCTGGAATTCTGAGATCTTAAATACTGTTCCGTCTTCCAGGAGCATGGTTTACGTTGCCTTTTAGCTGCACGGGATAGCATTCCTTTGCATTTCCCCAGGGTTGCTATAGACCCAGCAGCACCCTGGAAGTTAAATAGTATCAGAGTCTGGAAAGCCAGGCTGCAGGCCCTCTGCATTTATTGGTTTAGAAAGAATCTCTTTGGCTTAGGAGTCCACCCTTTTTCCTGGGGTTGAGATCTCCATTTTGGAATCTCCCCTGCCTCCTTCAGTAGAGAAAAAAGTCTCAGATGTGCTGTTGGTCAGACAGATACTAGCTCTGAAAAGCCATTGTGAGTACACTTAAGAAATTGAGTTATTGGGTTATTTAGACCAAGAAATTGAGTTATTAAGAAAGGCAATTGAGATAGAGAAGCTGATTGAGTTATAGATAGATATTGAGAAATAGAGAGAAATAGTTATTGAGTACTATTGAGCATTACTTCATCTCCAAAGCTAACCTTGAGCTTAGATAGGGGAAGGCCTGTTCTTTCTAACCATAGCAGCTCAGGGTTAGGGTGAAAGATCCCAGGATTTTTTCTACCTTTTGGAGAAAAGTTACCTCAGTAATTGAAGGAAAAAGAAAGAACATCTCTATGGTTTCCCAAATTGACTGTTTGTGTTGTAACTTTATCAAGCTGTGCCAAGTCTGCCAAGGACTTTGGAAATAAATATTTTGTTGATGTTCATATCTTGACTGGCATCAGTTGTTGAAAATATTGAGTTATTGCTTCAAAGAAAGACCCCCAGCAGTTCGCTCAGTTAAAGAGAGAAGCACATCTTAGTTTTAACATTATAGTGTCTGGGTGTGACGGCACAAATACTTCAGCATTTAAAATTGTCTGCATGGGTGGCTGATATAATGACATTTTTTTTTGCTTTCTGATGGCTCAGTGTACATTTACATTTTGGTTAATGCACAAAATTATTTAAAAGAATGCATAAAATATTTTCATGCTATTTGCATAAGGAGTGCGTGAAACATACATGGATTTTATATTTAGACCTCTCTCGCATCTCCAAGATATCTCATTGAAGCGGGGAGCGCGGGGTCCCCAAAATTCCAGGAGGAAGAAGAAGAAGGAAGAGACAGAGACAGCTTTGCAAGTTCACAGAATTTAATGCTTACCCGGGTAAGGGCACCTCAGCTTCAATCTGGCTGATGAGGTACAAAGCCCTAATCCCAAAACACCCATTATTTATAGGCAAAATTATCCAGTTCGCACATGCGTACAATCATTTGACATTTACACAATCTAATCAGTTTGTCCTCGAATCGTGGCCAAGAACATTTGTTGGCAAGAACACTTGTTTTCCCCAACTTTCCCTTACATCATCTGACCTCGCTTCCCAGATGATTTACATTGAACCATTAAAATGAATCATAACTTCATATATTTCTTCACACATCATATTATATGATTCCACACATCTTCATCTCTGTATCTTTAACATATTAAAAGCAAGCATTTCCCTTATTAATCTTCTTAATTACCTTCCCAATACCTTCACAATATATTAGTTCTTTCAATTGATCCATTAAAAAGGTGTATTACATTTTTGTCTGCTATTTACTTCAACCAGACAGGAGGTGGCGCTGTTATACCATATCTTCAGATGTTCGCCTCTTCCTTCGATTAATAATTATCAAATTTGTTCCTGGCACCAACTCTGTAACCTTCCACAATTAGCTCTTGGCTTATCCAAATATTGACATAAGATTAGGCCTCTTGCCCTCCTGTCCTCCATGCCATCTGTCATTTTCCCTTCCTCCAGAGAATCACCACCAGAATTCCTTCTTCATGCTATTAAGAATCCCTTTTTAAGGTAAGACTTCATTAGGTTCATTAAGTTATAATTATTTTTCTATTTAGCTGCTGCCACATACCCCACAAAATCTTGTGATGAAGAAAACTCATTTTTTGGAGTCACACCCTTAGTGTGATTATACCACCTTATTTCCCCTGGATAACTGTTGCATCTCTTCTATCTCCAGAGTCATAAGTTGTTTCAATTGACTTCCATGTCGGGCATTTGCCGCAGTAACAATTCTTTCAATCATATTTCTTAAGCAAGCAATCACACAAGGCAGTAGGAACATGATTAGAATACCAATTATCAAGATAACAAATCCTACAACGATGAGATCTTTTAACCATTGGAAATTTGGCAGCCAATCAGTTAACCAGCCAAAAACACTCTCTCCCTTTGGGGCGTATCCAATTCTGATGGTAGATACTACTTTCTGTATCTTATTTATATCAGATTCAACCTCTCCCGATTTGTTTATATAGTGGCAACACGTGGTATTTAGAAAAGAACACAGTCCTCCCTGTACAGACAATAGGTAGTCCAAAGCAAGTTTGTGCTGCATCAGGACCCCTGCCAAGGAATCAACTTCTGTCTGCAGAGCTCTTATTCCAGCCACAGTTTTGTTCGCCAGCCTCTCCACTTAAGCTGAGAGTCTCCGAATCTGTTTTATATTTAGAGCTACGCCCACAGCAGGGAACAAGATGGCTCCCAGCCTTTCTCCCTCATTTAAATAAGTTTGATCTGGATCATATCCAAGAGTTTCATCATAAGCTCTTTTCAAACGCTGTTCTTCACGCTCCCTTCTCCAAGTCACCTGGGATTGTTGTTCTGGGTATATTGTCACATCCGCTAACATCAAAGTACCAATCGTACAAGTACCTTCCCAAAATGGCGGCAAAATCTTTCCTGCCCATTGACCACAGATCCAATACAATCCCTGAGACAAGCCACCCTTGGCTACCAACGATTTAGGCACTTCCTGGTGGGCTTCCACCCCTTTTACCACTTTTGCAGGATTTGATTCTCCTCTACTCTGCTGTGGCCCTTCAACAGGTGGTTCCCCCTGGCCCTGAGGCAGCCCTTTGCTAGGAGCCTTTGGTGGATCACGACCCCTGCTGGCTACTTTTGCCTGGGCCTGTTTAATGTGAGTGCCTAATTCTGGTGAAACAACTCCATCAGATCTTTTTACCCTTCTTGAGTGTTCCAAACGGGCTAAGAGGCTAATATCTTCAGAAGCCTCCGTTTTGAATACATGGAGAAGGAGATTGCAATTGGGATAATGACCAAGTTCTATTTGGTGTGTGTGGAGAGGGTTGTCTCTATCTTGGGTCCATCTCTCATCTTTCTCCCAAATAATGCAAGCTGGGGCCTCTGGCGAAGTCCCTTCATGTGTTATTATAGCTTGTCCTGGATCAAGTAAAGTTTCAGTCATCTCATAATTTTGAGGCCTTAAATTGCTCCATCCTTTTTGACTTAATAATGTTCCTACCATAAGTGGCCATCCCTCACGCTGGGAAGTAGGCCCATGACTACAAATCCAACATTCAGTAGCTTCTGTCTCATTCGCTATATTCTGGATCATCTGGTGGAATATATTCTGCTCCCATCCTCCCTGCACTAACTTTGGGACAATCACACTCAACACCATCAGGTAATAAGTATTCCACATTCCAAAATGAATAAGCTTTCCCCCATAAAACATGCTTATAACGGTAAGCCAACCAGACCAACCCCACAATAATAAGGAGTCCCACAATTACACTCCCGTCACCAAAAAAGTCCATTCACTCTTCTTTCTTCTTTCTTCTTTCTTCTTGCTTGATTGCAGTTTCAAAAACTAAGTCTCTCTCCGATTCAGGGCAACTTTATTCTTATGTTTTAAGTCTTTGAAGTGTATGTCTTTTTATTTTATTTATGTATGGTTTAATTAGTTCTTTATTCAATCATCCAACTCTTAAATTTATTTGCTGTAAGTCAGGGTCCTCTGCTGTGTAGTCTTCTCTCTTAAGCAGGCTTAGCTCATCCACAATTTTACTTCCTCGTACCCGTGGGAATTCATCAAGTAGCAGACCCCTTTCACTCCTGTCTCAGATGTCACACTCCCCAGGATCTTTCATCCACTTTAAATCTTCTGGTAAAACAGGGGGATACTGTAACAGGTAATTAACATTTTTAAAATCTGTACTTTTTTCCTTGATGCTTAATCCTCCTCACTTCCACCTCATATTGCAACAGTTTATCTTCCTTTACCAATTCAATTTCTAACAATTTTTGAACCTTAAAAAGCATCTCAGTATTTTAACAAAGCAACCCCATAACATTCACTTTATCACAGCTCTCCCCACAAAATCTTCTAAATTTAAATGCATCTCAAATTGTCACTACTTTTTCTCTCTCAGACAGTTTCACAACTAATATCAATTTTTTTTCCAAAAGATTTTCCCAATTTCTTCTCTCCCCGTGAGGGTATTTAAGTGGCCATCTTAAATACTCTCAACACATAATTTCCCTTTTCAATCTCACCAGGCATTTGCAAACAATCAACCTCACACAACCTCACACCAACAAACTTATTCATCCCAAAACTGATTTCATACATACACTCATTTACTCTTTACTGCAATTCTCTTCTCAAAAGGGAATCTAATCATTCACTTCTCACACTTCTTTCTCACACATCTCAACAGTTTTCTTCTTTCATTATCTTTAATCTCTCATTACTTCTGTACTAACATTTCATCACTACTGTATGACTTTCTTTTACATTCTCATTCTCTCTTTTCAATTCTTTTCCCACATGGTAATCACACACTCTGGTTCTTCTCCTGTGATTAACCATTTCGCTCTTCTGACTTACTTTTTCCTTGCTTTCTCAACATATTCTCAACATACCTTAACTTTTCTTCTTGGATGACTTTCTCTTACCCACATACTTGGTCTTTCCCCATCATGTATTGTTCCAGGTTTTTCCTGAATTATCCTCTTTTTCCTTTTATTTGAAACCTGTGAAGATTATTTCTCTCACAACACAAACAGCTACACACATTCTTTTTCCTTTTTCTAACCATACACACATTCAAGTTTTCCAGAGAATGTATACAGACATTTTCCCTTTTCCCAAAAGACAGACACATATTTCACATATTTTTCTTTTCTCTTTTCCTTTTTTTTCCCATTTTTTTTTCTCATTTCATCATCATTTCTTTCTTTTTCCTTTTTTGGGCTTTTTCCCGGAAGCCTATAACCATTAGTTTCTTTTCTTTATGAACATACTGACATTTAACAAAGAGACAAAGCAAAAACAGAAACAAACATATGGTTGCAAAGCAGCTAGAAGGGACAATGCATATAGACTCAGCCAGATTCCACAATACACAACACATAGGATCAACATAACAATTTTCCCTTTTACAAAGTGCACTTTTTCCCAACCTAAGAGTGCGCCTTCTGTGGCGAACGCAACACTCAGGGGGTTTTTCTTCTTGAGGTCTGCAGTACCTCCTTTGAAAAAATGTTCCCCCAAAAATGTTTCCTCAGGCATATCCACAAATGCCTATACCTTAAAAAGCTAGCTTTTCCCTTTTTCTGGAACTGCAGCTGTTAATTCCCAATGCCCTCTCAGTCAAGGGGCCAATGAAGGCACAGGCCAGTGGAGGCGATTTTTCTTATGGGTACCCTTTTCGTCCCCCCTGATCCACGCCCTGTCTGGCCCATCGAGTGAGAGAAAGCATCAGCTTCCAAAAGCTTACCTTTCCTTCTTCCTGTTCTCCAGCCCCACGTTGGGCGCCAATTTGAAGCGGGGAGCGCGGGGTCCCCAAAATTCCAGGAGGAAGAAGAAGAAGGAAGAGACAGAGACAGCTTTGCAAGTTCACAGAATTTAATGCTTACCCGGGTAAGGGCACCTCAGCTTCAATCTGGCTGATGAGGTACAAAGCCCTAATCCCAAAACACCCATTATTTATAGGCAAAATTATCCAGTTCGCACATGCGTACAATCATTTGACATTTACACAATCTAATCAGTTTGTCCTCGAATCGTGGCCAAGAACATTTGTTGGCAAGAACACTTGTTTTCCCCAACTTTCCCTTACATCATCTGACCTCGCTTCCCAGATGATTTACATTGAACCATTAAAATGAATCATAACTTCATATATTTCTTCACACATCATATTATATGATTCCACACATCTTCATCTCTGTATCTTTAACATATTAAAAGCAAGCATTTCCCTTATTAATCTTCTTAATTACCTTCCCAATACCTTCACAATATATTAGTTCTTTCAATTGATCCATTAAAAAGGTGTATTACATTTTTGTCTGCTATTTACTTCAACCAGACAGGAGGTGGCGCTGTTATACCATATCTTCAGATGTTCGCCTCTTCCTTCGATTAATAATTATCAAATTTATTCCTGGCACCAACTCTGTAACCTTCCACAATTAGCTCTTGGCTTATCCAAATATTGACATAAGATTAGGCCTCTTGCCCTCCTGTCCTCCATGCCATCTGTCATTTTCCCTTCCTCCAGAGAATCACCACCAGAATTCCTTCTTCATGCTATTAAGAATCCCTTTTTAAGGTAAGACTTCATTAGGTTCATTAAGTTATAATTATTTTTCTATTTAGCTGCTGCCACATCATTATGTACATAAATGCAAATCCAGGCATTCCAAAATCGGGGAGGGGGGAGAGGAGCCAAAACACTTCTGGTTCCAAACATTCTAGATAAGTGTTAGAGGTGTGCAAAATGACTGAAATCCAATTAGTAATTTGTTTTGGAGATCCTGGTGGCCCTCGCTTCAATTAGCATTAATGGGGAAAATTGCAAGGCTTGTTTCTCCATCATTTTTATGGCTATTAGGATGAAACTTGGCATACTTGTAGGCTACATTTATGATTTTAAGCATGTGAAGTTTCAGAATGTTTCAGTCATTCACTGAGTTTTAGGAAGCTTTAAAGTTTTTACAAATAATTTTAAAAATGATCTCCTTGAGTTTTTGCAAAATGGGACAACATAAGTAGGGCTTTAATCCTGTAAAATTTCAGAAATATTGTTTCATCTACTGTTTTCTATGAATTAAAAAATTAAATTAAAATATTTTTTTAAATCTGCACTAGAATAGACAAGTTTTAGAACAGTCTCTCCACTGATTTTAAAGATTTCAATTTAAGCACATGCAATTAACCTACATTGGGGCTTTAACGTGGGCAGCCCCATTCTTATGGTGCAAGCAGAATTCTGGGAAATGCAGTTTAGGGCGGGAGCCTTCTGAATACTCTACTACAGAGGTTCTAGCCTTCCCAAACTACATTTCCCAGAATTCTGCTCACTTCAGAAGAACAGGGCTGTAGTTTTAAGAGAACTGAGGGGAAGGTAAGGCTTGTAAAGTTTGGGGAGGGAATTTGGAAAATATAAGTTTGGGTTAAGACATACAGGAGGAAGGGGTTACTAGGCCTCCCTCCCTCTTCCCACCAACCATCATTTCCCCTCACTGCCCCATCCATTTGCATTTGTGCTTCAGTCACACCTATTCACACCATCTCGGCTCTGGGAGAAATCACTGATGGAGGTGGAGGTGGTGGTGGTGGTGGTGAGGCCCTCCATTTGCCTCAGGAAGCGGGAGCCACTGGCAGCAATGCCAGGCTAGCTCCAAAGAAACAAATCTTTACGAATCTCTCCGAAAGTTTTGGATGCTTGTTTTTTTTATTCGTAAATGCTTTGGAGGGGTCCTTTCTGATTAGTAATTTGGAGAATCGTCTGAATCCCCAAATTACAAAATGGAGCTCCGAAGCTTTTCACACCCCAATAAGTGATATTGAACCTGTATTGAAATTTGATAATTTAAGGATACTGCTGAGAGCATCTTCCTGGGAGAAAGCCTGTTTGAACTCCGTGGCAGTTATTTCCAAGGAGACCCATGCAGAAACTGCATTGACAATGGAATATATTAGCATAGTTCATTGCTATGCCCTTCCTTACCAAAGTTCCTTGTTAAGTGTACTAAAAGGAATTACCATTACTTTCAAACATATAGAACAGTGTTTGGGTACTAATTTAGTTGTCTGAAGAATATTTTGTTCAGTTTAATCATATTAATTTACAGTAGGTCAATGTTTACATTATTATTTATTCTTGTCATTTGAGAATGTTGGAGGCTATATGAGGAAAAGATGTAAAGTGCTTTAATTAAATGATAAATGAATGAACAGACAAAATGTTCAGTGGCTTTGAAGTGACTGTTTACTTACATAATAATATTCCACTGGTTTTCAATGAATTCTCTAAGATTCATACACATTTGGAGAATTCTGTTGAACAGAGTTAACACAGAAAGTGGTGGGAACATTCACAAGCTTTCGGTACTGCTACATATCCATAACATTTCCTGAAATATGAGTTATTCCTCTTGCAAAGCAAGCCGTGAATCTACTGTATTCTGCCATATTACCCATAATTGTTATTTGTTGCTGAAGATAATCAGCAGCTGGAAGGACAGATCCTGACAGAAAAATAAACCCCCATTTTTTAAAATGGGATTTGATTGAATATAGTAGAGAAGTATTAAGAGATCTCTGGTGTTCATTTCCAGAATTTATGGCCAGTGTGCATGTGTCTGTCTGCCTGCTTATCTTTCTAATTTTTAATGTTTATTTTACTTAAGTGATATTCGTCTTTACTGTTCTAATGTAGCACAAATCCAATGTAGAACCATTCTACGTATTTTCTGAAATCTGAAATATATACAGAAAGTCTTATCTGGACTGAGCACAGGTAAAACAATGAACAATTTTAAACAATCCAGATTAAAACAGTAGTTTAAATGGGACATATAAAAGTATGTTGAAATATATGCATCGAGAAAAAAATCCACTGAAAATCTGGTTTCTGTGTCCTGCAGAATTCTGGGATTTGTAGTTTAGGGAGGAGCCTTTAATAGCTTCATTAAACTACAACCCCCAGAATTCTGCAGGATGCAGAAACTAGATTTTAAGTGGATTTTTTCTCTAGTATGATGAAGTGCTAAGTTCTAAAGGTTTTAATAAACACCAGAAAGAAACCAACCCTGGCCCTGATCATCTCACATTTGGGGTGCAGTTCCTGATAAGGCATTCTCTCATCTCTTCCCACATTGTATTGCCTGCACTCATGGAACATGACCAATGGATATGTCCGTTGGCTGTATTCCATCTATCAACAGGTCATCCTTTTTGTTGTTGTTGTGAGTGAGAAGGGAGAAATGAACTACAGTGAGCTGGAAAAAGCTAGGAGCTGTATCAAATTGTTATGGCCAGAATCCTATTGGTGCAGAACAGCTGTGTGACTGAGCCATTGCAGATGGCAATAGCTGGATGAATAAAACTGCAGGTATAGCCCTGTGAAAGAAGTCAAGCTTTGTAAACTACTTGGAGATCACCCCCCCCCGCCCCGCTTCCCGCACCTTCTCTACACACTGCTGTGTGACATGCTGAAATATAGGAGACAGATAAATAGATGGATGTGCGACCCTTGAACAAGCGCAACCACTGATGCAGTCAATTCACAGGAATATCACCTATGAATTTTTATGATATTGCTGGATGTCCTGAAACCTCTTTAAAATGTAAATTGTTATGCCCAAAGCCTTCCAGGGAAGCAATTCACCCTCCCTCCTTTGGCCAGAAAACAATTTATCTGGGGATTCTGGATGTGTCAAAGGCCATGAAAATAGACCTGGGAGTGGGGGGTTCTGTGCACCCCCAGGGTGCACTTCAGCCATAGAAGATGTCTTTACATCTCTGGAACTCCTCTTAAGGAAGGGTAAGATGGAAATTAAAAGCACTCCTATTTCATTAGTGTTTTAAAAATTGTCTGTGATGGGCTTTTAATTGTGTGCTGTGCTATTTTGCTGATTTTTTTGTATTGTCATTCAATGAATTTTAACTTGGCAGATTGTTTTGCAATTTCTGTGTCTTTAATAATTGATTGACTGCCCAATGGGAACACTGTTGTACATCTTCAAGTTGTTTTCAGTTAATGGTGATCCTAAGGCAGATCTGAAACTTAATCTAGGCAAGACCTAGGTGTTCATGGTCAGCCGGAAGGCAGATCAGGGAATATTCAGCCCGGGCTAAATAGAGTTGCACTCCTTCTGAAGACATATATATATATATATATATATATATATATATATGGGTTCAGCACTTGATCTAGAGGCTCAAGCTTCTATAGCAGCCAAGAATATCTTCATACATTTAAAACATATGACCAACTGCAGTAATTCCTTGAAATGTTGGATTTGTGGCCCAGGGGATACGTGGATAATTTACCATCTTGTGGGAGGTTTCTCTCAAGCCCCTGCTTGGGAAGCTGGGGCTTACAGATGGGAGCTCACCCCATCTTGTGGATTCAAACCACCAACCTTCAAGTCAGCAGTTCATCCAGCACAAGGATTTAACCCATTGCACCACTGTGGCTATGGGGCTGCCTTTGAAGGTTGCCTGAATCTCCAAATTACGAAATGGAGCTATGAAGCTTTGCACACCCCTAATAAGTGATATTCAACCTGTAGTGAAATTTGAGAATTTAAGGCCACTGCTGAGAACATATTCCTGGGGAAAAGCCTCTTTGAACTCAATGGCAGTTATTTCCAAGGAGGCACGTGTAGAAACTGTATTGACAATTGAATATATTAGCATAGTTCAAAGCAGATAATCTGGATTTTATTTGACAGTGTAGAAGAGTTTGAGTCTTGCTAAAGGGACCACTTAACACTGGCTGCCAGTTTGTTTCTGAGCAGAATTCAAAGTGCTAGCTTTGACCTGTAAAAAAAGTCTTTATGGTCCAGGATCTGGGTATTTGTCAGATTGTACCTGTGTATATGATTCCAGATTATCTGCTTTGAACTGGATTGTATGAGTCTAAATGCCATAAAATTCAGTTCAAAGCAGATAATCTGGATTTTATATGGCAGTGTAGATGGGTGTTTTCTCCCTATATGAGATATGACATCCTCATGAGAGGCCCTTTGTCAAGCCCCTTCTGCACTGCCATATAAAATCCAGATTATCTGCTTTGAACTGGATTACATGGCAGTGTAGAATCATATAATCCAGTTCAAGTCAGATAATCTGGGATCAGATCCTCAGATATAGGGCAGTGTAGATCAGGCCTCAGTCCCACCACCACTGCAAGCACAGTTGATGGAGACACAAGAGGGGACCTTCTTGGTGGCTGCCCTTAGACTTTGGAACATCCTTCCCAAGGAGATTAGAATGGTCCCCTCCTTGCTGCCTTTCATGAAGGCTTTTAAAACAAAAACAGTTGCTAAGAATAGGTCAGGAGGTGTTGGATGATGTTGTGAATTGTGTTTAACAGCTTTTTTACTGACTAATTTTAATGAGATTTTAATTGATTTTTTTCAATAATTGTAACATTTAATTTATGTATTTATTTACTTTATTTGTATATCATCTTTCTCAGCCTGCAGGAGACTTAAGGCAGTTTACAGGGTAAAATTCAATGCATACAATATCATAAATACAATTAAAACATTACATATAATAAAAACTAGACAGAATCAATAAAATATAAATCCATAGTGTCTCCTTGTTAAAAACGTTGTCCGGTCTCGTTGTCTAGTCATTCTGTTGTCCTATGTCAATTGCTCTGCATTTGCAAATGCTTGCTCAAAAAGCCATGTCTTGACTTTTTTCTGGAATGTTAAAAGGGAGGGGGTTGATCTAATATCTATAGGGAGGGTGTTCCATAGCTGAGGGACCACCATCGAGAAGGCCCTGTCACTTGTATCCGCCAAACATACCTGTGACAAAGGCAGTAACAAGAACAGCCCCCCCCCTCCCGATGATCTTAAGGTTCTAGATGGTTCATAAGGGGAGATGCGTTCAGATAGGTAAATTGGGCAAGAACCGTTTAGGGCTTTATAGGCTAAATTTATTTTATTTCCGGTATTTCTATCCCGTTCCTTCTCAACCCCCGAAGGGGGACTCAGGATGGCTTACATTTGGCAGCAATTCGATGCCACTACATAAAACAGAGCAATATAATAACAATTAAAACAATAAATAAAACATTCATTAAACAGTAAAAAGCCAGCACTTTGAATTGTGCCCAGTAGCAAACTGGTAATCAGTGAAGCTGGCATAACAGAGGAGTTGTACGCTCCCTGAGCACTGCTCCTGTTAGCAATCTGGCTGCCATTTGTTGGATTATTTGAAGCTTCCAGACAGTCTTCAAAGGCAATCTCACATAGAGCACATTGCAGTAGTCTATACGGGATGTAATCAGAGCGTGGACTACCGTGGCCAGATCAAACTTCCCAAGGTACTAAAATTCCATTTTATATTTTGTAGTTTTTTTAAAATGTTCAGTTTTAAAGTTGTGAACTACTTTGGGCCTCAATCCTCAGTGAAAAGTGGGGAGCAAACTCCAATGACAACAGGTTTGGAGAAAGGTTTGCCTTTGTCTTTTTTTGAGGGTGAAAGAGTGTGACATGTCCAAGGTCACCTGGTGGATTTCTGCCCCTGAGCCTGGATTTGAACCCTGGTCTCTAGAGTCATAGTGCAGCATCCAAACTACTACAGGTGGGAATAGCATTCTACAAAACAGATTTTATTCCTTCTGCATTTGAAGGTGGAATTTGCACCTAAAACACAGAAGTGAAAAGGAAGACTTTGTATATAATAGCAGATGGCTAGTGCCAGTTTCCTGAAGGCCTTTTCGTGAAAGGTCTTGGATGCTGCTCTTCCACTGGAGAGCATAAAAGGGCACATCTGCCCTGAATTGTCTGAAGAGACTCCATTGCTTGCCTCGGGACATCTGGCAAGGTACATCGTATTCTCTCTAGCAGTCAATGCACCTTTCTGAGTTTATGTCTGTGTTTCTCTTTAGCAGTCAATCATTCACTTTGGCATTCATATTGGAACATAATTAATTTGCTTACTCTAGTGTATTACTCTGGCCAAGATGAAAACATTCTTTGTACAAATTTGTTTTAATCTCTTGTTTACTTTATCCCAAGTCCTGTTGCCTGAATAGCAGATGCACAGATGCTTAACAATTTTATTTTTTGGGTGTGTGTGTGTTGGTCTGTTTACCAGGTATTTTAGAATTACATTCCCCCAGCTGTTGTCGGTATTGTACATAGTCATTTCAGTTTATTATTTTGTATACTGTACCACATTTAGATTGCTTCCATGGTATCCATGGCAACTGCTTCCTGCTTAAGCACAGTTGAACATGTGGGTTTATTTTAATTTAGCTGGAGAAAGGGAGAAATGCTCCTAGAAGCCCTGAAATAATTTACCTTATTACTAGCTTTCATGTTAGAGTCAGCAGAGTTAGGTTTTGTTGACTCTTTCTTTTCTCGGAAGTGCGCTCTCGTTCACTCTCCACATTAAAAAAGCACTCAACCAAAAATCTCGGGATGGAGGAAATGGCAACTCAAAGTTCCCGGACAAGTCTTCACCATCATTTCACCACTTAGTTGTCAAATAATAATTCACTATGATTTTGAGAGGATGTGGGTGGGTGAAGCAATCAAATAGGTGGGACATTTTGGGGATGGATTTTTCTTCTTCTTTCTTGATTAACTTTGCTATCTGTTGAAGTCCAAGAACACATGGATGAATGATGAAATCCAAGTACATGTTGACGAGTGTAATGCACAGCAGCAAAAAGTGTACTCTTTGTCATTTGGCCATTAGAGGTACTGCCTGTATAGAATTCCTTCTTTTTAAAAAAGTGTTAGAACACCAAATCTTCCACTGATAGAAAACAAAACCTTGGGTACATCTATGCTACTGTAGAATGAATCCACTTTAACTACCTTGGTTCAGTGCTATGGAGTAATGGGGGCTGTAGTCTTACAAGGCTCGGCCCCATGACCATTGTACTGTGGGGTCCCACAGGGCTCAATACAGTCCCTTATGTTACTCAACATATACATGAAGCCATTGGGAGAGATCATCCGGAGTTTCGGAGTTTGGTGTCATCTGTACACAGCTGATGTCCAGCTCTGTCACTCCTTCCCACCTGCTACTAAGGAGGCTGTCTAGGTCCTGAACTGGTGCTTGGCAGCTGTAACGGACTGGATGAGAGTGAACAAATTGAAACTAAATCCAGACAAGACTCAGGTTCTCCTGGTCAGTCAGAAGGCCAACCAGGGTATAGGGTTACAGCCTGTGCTTGATGGGGTCACACTCCCCCTGAAGGTGCAGGTTCGCAGTTTGGGAGTGATCCTGGATGGGTAAGTTTTCTTTACTTTTAAAAGGGGTTTGGGGGAGGTGGGGAGGGTCCCCAGATGTTCTGCACACTTTCTGGGGTAGCTGTAGACAGCCCCCAGGAACATCTGCATTTTTAAAACACGAATGATCCTGGAATAAAGGGCTGCCTGGAACCACCCTCTCTCTCTAACCTTCTTTCTCCTTTCCCTCATAGCAGCACTTGCTTATATTTATTTTCATAGAATCATAGAATCATAGAATCACTGAGTTGGAAGAGACCTTGTGGGCCATCCAGTCCAACCCCTGCTGAGAAGCAGGAAAATCACATTCAAAGCACCCCCGACAGATGGCCATCCAGTTTCTGTTTAAAAGCCTCCAAAGAAGGAGCCTCCATCACACTCCACTGCTCAACAGGTCTCACAGTTAGGAAGTTCTTTCTAATGTTCAGCTGGAATATCCTTTTGTGTAGTTTGAAGCCATTGTTCCATGTCCTAGTCTCCACATATACACAATTTTCCCCACAAATACACAATTTTCTGCTTTTTCTTTTCTTTTTTCTGCTGCACAACTCTTGGCTGAAACTTTTACCATTTTCTACTTCTCTCCTCTTTAAACATTTCATAGTCATACTCTTTCGTTCCAGTCCTTGCCTCTCATTCCCTTTCTCTTTCTATCCCCAGTTGGATTCCCCTGTCTGCTTTGGCCTTCTTCTGATTTCCCCATTTGTGTTTTGTGTGTCATTAAAAGTGTTGTATGCAGAAGCGTTAAAAACAGCTTGGAAATGTTTGTGCTACTCTCTATTCAAAGCAGTATGTGGAAAACTTTCTTTGCATGGTTTGCAATTCTCTGGTGTCTTTAAACAATGCTTGAAAAGCATTCAAAGCAAAACTGGAACAGGGTTGGTTTTCCCCCACCCCTCGTCTTGTGCAATGCAGAGCCTGGAAAACTTAATTTCCAATCAGAGAAATATTTTCTTAGTTTTTAGATTTTGTATTTTTCATTTGTACTTCCAACCTTGCCTCCAAAATTATCATATATTTGTCACTGGGATATGCATATTTATCTGTTCATGGGAATTTTATACAACACAATTGACTGGGGTTTATGTATAGGTCATATACTTGGAAACAGCAAGTGCCAGGGAACTCAGTAGAGTCAAAATGAGAAGTAGTGTAGTACTGATGTCTCAAATGTTTCAATGTCACCCATGGGAAACAAGCAATCAGGAAAAACAATCCTGAAGAATTTGCAAGGCAAATTATATACCTTATAGTTGATCCAAGGGTTCGGGAATTCAATAATGTCAAACACATATAAGGTTGTCAAACTGTTACCTTTTTTGCCCCTGGGAATTTTTAGCTGCTTGATCTTGACAGACAGGTAGCTAGTTGTTTGGCACTGGGTATTTAGGCTGGAGCATTGTTTCTACCTCTTCTTGACTTGCTATTGTAAAAGGAAAGAGGTCTCTGTTCAGTATCTATCACCTATGGCTAAAATTGTGCCTCCTTGTCCAGAAAGTAGTTATTGCAAGTATTCACTTTTGATTCTTCAGGATTGGGTAAAGGCCTTCCTGATCGGCCTCCTTTGAGTTGGATTCCTCAGATAATCCTGTAAAGTAGTGGTTCTCAATGTGGGTCCCCTGGTGTTTTGGTCTACAACTTCCAGAAATCCCAGCTACTTTACCAGCTGTTAGGATTTCTAGGAGTTGAAGGCCAAAACATTTGGGGACCCACAGGTTGAGAACCACTACTGTAAAGTTACAACAATATGGACTTTAGGCCAATAGATAATTTCTTCTTGCATGGGTTGTGTTTTATATTAGTCAGACCTCTGCTTTCATGGGTTTTACTGTCATAGATTTGATTATTCACAAGTCTGCCATCAATAATTAAATGGCAATTTTGGGTAGTTTTACTGTCTGCTGTGAAAATTGTGCACATAGATTAGAAACTGTAAAGAAAGCTTTGAAAAGTTTAGTAAATGATAAATGCATACAATATATATACTGTACTTTTGTGTTAAATGTGATTGATAGTATTAAGTTAAGGCTTTTTTTGTAGGTGGGTGTAGTGGTATTAGCAGTTCTGCAAATATAAAGGGCAACTAGATATATTGCATTTAATTGTTTTTGTTTTAACTTGAATAACATGAAATGTTTTAAGAAATGACAAAGAACTGTAAACAATACTATCCTTGTTATTGTCCTACTCCCTCTCCCCCAACTGAAACTCAGTGTGGAACAAGAGGCAGAGAAGCAGTAAGTTATTCAACAGGTTGCCACTATCATTCATCTTGCCTTTGGCAGTAGTGAACTCTTGGAAATTTCCAAGAGCAAAAGATTGTAATGAATTACTCTAACTGTTCCTAATCTTTGAAGATTTAAAACTTCTGCCTGGTGTTCAAGGGAGGTGATGCTTTCCTAATCCTGGTTTCTCTATCTTGTCCTTATAATATTGTACCATAATGCTAGTTTACAGATAACACATATTATTTTACATTACACATTCTCTGTGCATGAGAAAGATAACATGGAAAAATTCAGTTTGAGCTTGTGATACCAATAGATATGTGGAGAAAGGGCTTGGCTCATGAATGGGGATGGAAGGATGGAAGGAAAGAACAAAGGAAGCAAGGAAAATAAAGGAAGGGAAGGGAAGGAAGGAAGGAAAAAATGAGAAGAAATTTTTGATGGGTTAGTTGGACAGATAAGATGGATCACAAATGAACTACAGTGAAATTGAAATTTCAGAATATCCTATATTTTGCAGTGAAGACGCAAATAACAAACCTAATGACTACAGGAAGCATGTATTTATTTTATTTATCGTGTAATCAGCAACCATAACATTGTATTACATTTCTAACAGAACAAAACAAACAAACCGATAAAAAACCCACAAATTTTGCAAACTTGGTAGTTGATTAAATGTCCTTTGACCAGTATCTGGCCACTTGGAGTGCCTCTGGTGTTGCTGCAAGAAGGTCCTCCATTGTGCTCAGGTTGCATTGCAGCAGGTGGTCTGTGGTTTGCTCTTCTCCACACTCGCATGTCATGGATTCAACTTTGTAGCCCCATTTCTTAAGGTTGGCTCTGCATCTCGTGGTGCCATAGCACAGTCTGTTCAGTGCCTTCCAAGTTGCCCAGTCTTCTGTGTGCCCAGGAGGGAGTCTCTCATCTGGTATCATGCACGGATTGAGGTGCTGGGCTTGAGCTTGCCACTTTTGAACTCTCACTTGCTGAGGTGTTCCAGCGAGTGTCTCTGTAGATCTAAGAAAACGATTTCTTGATTTAAGTTGTTGAGGTGCTGGTTGATACCCAAACAAGGGATGAGCTGGAGATGTCACTGTCTTGGTCCTTTCACTATTGGCTACTACTTCCCGGCGGATGTCAGGAGGTGCAATACTGGCTAAGCAGTGTAATTTCTACAGTGGTGTAGGGTGCAGACACCCCGTGATAATGCGGCATGTCTCATTAAGAGCCACATCCACTGTTTTAGCGTGGTGAGATGTGTTCCATACTGGGCATACGTACTCAGCAGCAGCATTTTATATCTGAGCTGGTCCTTGCACATAGCGCAAGGGCAGATGTCTTCACTGTGCCTGGTTGTGATCCCCAGCTTGTGCCAGTCAGCTTTCGAATGATATTGTTTCTAGCACCCACTTTTTGCTTGATGTTCAGGCAGTGCTTCTTGTAGGTCAGAGCACAGTCCAGAGTAACTCCCAGGTATTTGGGTGTGCTGCAATGCTCCAGTGGGATTCCTTCCCAGGTAATCCTCAGAGCTTGGGATGCTTGTTTGTTCTTAAGGTGAAAGGCACATCTCTGTGTTTTAGATGGATTAGGGATCAGTTGGTTTTCCCTGTAATAGGTAGTAAGAGCACCTAGAGCTTCGGAGAGCTTCTGTTCTACCATCTCAAATCTCCCTGCTTGAGCTGTAATGGCATGATCATCAGCATAGGTGAAACTCTCTGTCCCTTCTGGCAGTGGCTGTAGATTTTTTTTGTCGTGTCAGGAGCATTTGTGTAGATGTTGAACATGGATGGAGCAAGCACGCTCCCCTGAGGCAGGCTGTTCTTCTATTTCTGCCATCTGCTTCTCTGGCCATCTGTTATAGGTTTGCTTCAGGATCTGCATAAATCAGAGGGGACTTGAAGGCACACAACAATATTTTTATCCTGGAAACATAGCTGCAACCTAGGGTCTATCCAGACAGGCCCATATTCTGGAACCTGTCTGGGTTTTTAATGGGGGTGTCCAAACGACACCCCTGGTATAAATGAATTAATTTGGAATAACCTTGGTTATTCCGAATTAATAAAATACCCAATTAGATCTGGGCCTTCCTGAAAGGTCCTAGTCTAATGGGGTATTGGGCCTGTGGGGACTCACTCCTGGGACATTCCAAACTTTTTGGGCTCCTGGAGCAATTTCCCGCCTTGTCCACCCCCCCCCCCCGGTCTCCTGGCATATCATTTCTTCATGCCAGGAGGACACAAGGAGGACCTTAATGGGGCCCAGGTAAGTTTGCTTTACTTTTAAGGATTGTTTTGGGGGCTTCGGGGTGGCTGCATGTAACCATCCTGCCTAGAAAAGACTAGGTTTTGAGTGGCTTGTGGAGACAGAAAGCAGGTTTTAAAAACCTGCTTTGGCATGCATTTTTGACCTTTCCAGAAGCTACACTATACTGTTACAATGGATATATGGTTTTTCTAAAAAGCCTCCAAACATGGGAAATTAATCAGCCTTTAATTTTGGCATTCTGCAAAATGAAAAACTAGAAACCCCTGAAAAAGTTTCCCATTGTGCCATTTTCTCACTCTAAAGTAAAGCAATAAGACAGGAATTTATAATCTTGTGTACTTACTTACACAAAAGCTCATTGACTGGCTATGAAAAACAGCATCACATTATTTAAAAGATGATAGAACAACCGCTTATATATAGTTATATATATATATATATATAACTAGGCAGAGAGCAAAATAATGTGTTATCAAAAGTTCCTTGGCTCATAAATCTCTGTGCTTTTCCTAACTGGCTTGACAGATTGAGCAAACATCTTCCTATTCCCTGTATTTTCTTTTCCAAATGGGAACCGCATGGGTCATCCATTCGCACCCTCTTTTTATCAAACAGAAATGTAAAGTCACAATACAATAGATATATCTGTCAATCTCTCTCTCACACAGACTATTAGAATGGAAAATTAAACAGGAAAGTCTAACACAGTTTTATAAAGAGTAAAAAAATCATGCGAATCTCTGTAATTGATTATCAGTAGAGATAGTTCAGGTTTGTATTTTCCCTTGTATAAGAGCCACAACTGTGTTTCCCCTTCATTTCTCCAGTTATCATTATTCATGGCTAAGTAACTGAGTTACCTGATATTTCAGAACTGATGACTAGATCCCACATACCAATATGAAGTGTTAGATAGGGCTGCTGGATTTTGGGAGCTGGAGAACAAAAATGTAACTTTTCCAATGTCTGGTCAAAACCAACCAGGTTATTGGGGTCCTTTGCTCAAGACCAACTGACTTTTGAATTGGAAATTATTCTTGAACACATGACTGCATTGAAGCTGGGTTTTTTTTAGACTTCCTCTTTTAATGTTAACAAGGGAAGAGAGTCAGTTGTGCTCTTTCTAAATAGCATATCCAGTTCCTCTTTGGTAATACTAGTTTAAAAGTGCAAATATTGTAAAGCAATTTTATCTGCCTTCTGAAACCCCTGCTGGAATTTAATCAAGGCTTGGTAAAATGTTTTTTCACACAAATTGACTTATAAGGAAATCAATTTTGCAAAGTTGCAGGCGTTAGAAGTATTCCATATTTATGTCTCTATCTCTGTTTGAGTTTTGCCCATAATAATTTGCCTTTGTTTGAATGCTGCACATCAGTGGTTGTATAGAACATGAACACTCAGAAAAGCTCTAGAGATAGTGGGGGAGGCAAAGTATATTTTTGAGCCTTGGGCAATAGTTTCAAAAACAAAAAGGATCAAGGGAACACAGAAGTTAGACATTCCTAGGCAATGTAATTGTTATCTGTAGGCATGGTAGTGATGGGGAAGGGAAAAACAGATGACATTCCAAGATGTTGATTGACTCAATGTAGCTCTCACAAGTTGCACCTTAATAATTTACTTCCTTGAAAAACTGTGTATGGAGACTAACAGTGTGGGGCTGCTGTTGACAAGTCATTTATTACAAAACTAGTACAGAAGGCAGCTATGAAGTTGTTGACTAAAATGTGCTGCAGAGAGCCAATTGTGAAACCACTCCATTGTCTTCCATTTAGTTTAATGACACAGCAGTGGTACTGTTTTGTAGCCATAAATGCCCTAAGTATAATTCATGGACACAGGCATTTCTTTTCCATGTGATTGAAAGCCCTGCTGTTTTTTTATCATATGGAAAGGCCCTTAAGAATAACACTAACAAACACATGTAGGCTGGAGGCCGAATTTGCCACCTTGATGTCCCTCCTTCTTCCATACTTGTTCACTTTGCAGTCTTAGAATGGCTTAGTAGGACTTTCTATTCTCTTCAGGCCTCATTTTAAGGAGGAGGGGGATGAATTATTATTACTTCCTTGATAATCATTGTAATCATTATAATTACAAGAACTCTGCTAAGTTCCTAAAAGTTTTTCAAGTGGATAGAATGCATAATTAAATGGAATAGTAATTATCTTTAATTAATTTTTTTCTTTTCAAATGTTAGAGAATTTCTTGTTGGAATGTGACATTTTCATGGCGGTCTTGGTTCAATGGCTATTTGATTAAAGCAGCAAGCATGGAAAGAAAACTGAAATTAAAGTTTTCAACTTTTTGGGTGGAGAGGAAGAAATTAAAACCAAGTGTGCCAAGTTCTCAATTTAATATTTTTATATCAATTGCTTGGAAATGTAGGAGACCATGCTATGGTTTACGTGTCATGTTTTTGGAGAGCTGACTTTCTTTTAGATTTCAAGCTGAAACTAGGAAAGACAATTGTGTAGTCCATAATCCACATAACTACTACAACAACAACAACAACAACACTTAATTTATATTCCACCCTATCTCCTCAAGGGGGCTCAGGGTGGATCACAGTACACATACTCGGCAAACATTCTATGCCGTTTTGAATAGACAGAACAGAAGTAGGTATGTTGTGTCGACCCACGTCAAGCTTTTTGATGCCTTGGAAGGTTTGTTCTCAAAATCCAGCCACAGGAGTGTGCTGTCACTCCATCCTCTATGACAAAAAGCCATCAGACTTCCTCCTTTCTTTTTAGTTACCCAGCATTTTCAGATCTTTTTCTTTGTGGTGTCATAAAATACTTCCCCTGCTTGTCTTAGCGGTACCTAATTTATCTAATTACAGCACAAGCTGTTTTCGAACTGCTTAGGTCAATAGTAAGCTGGGCTTTACAATCAGCAGCTCACACTGACCCAGGGCTTCGAACTGGCAACCTTTCTGTTGGTAGATCTTATCATTGCTGGTGATTTACCAGCTCTGCTAAACCCTGTGCTAAACATATGACCTGTTAGAGCCCTCACTTTGCACCACTTTTTCTTGTTAAAAAGCCATGCACAAATACATTGAATTTTATAATGCCTTTAAATGTAGTGACTGAATTAGTTTTTAACTACTGCTTTATTCAGCAGGAGCCCCCGGTGGCTTAAACCCTTCTGCTGGCAGGACCGAAGTCTGACAGGTCGGAGGTTAGAATCTGGGGAGAGTGTGGATAAGCTCCCTTTGTCAGCTCCAGCTCCCTATGCAGGGACATGAGAGAAACCTCCCACAAGGATGGTAAAACATCAAAACAATTGGGTGTCCCCTGGGCAGCGTCCTTGCTGGTGGCCAATTCTCTCACACGAGAAATGACTTGCAGTTTCTCAAGTTGCTCCTGACAAGAAAAACAAATTCAACATTCAACTATGTTTGAAATTTATGTTCATTATAATCCTTTACAAAGAGCAATAGATTAAGATGGCAGATTTGTTTTTGTTTACATTTAATGTTCATGATTGAAATGGCTTCATAGGAAAAACCCATTAGTGTCTCCTTTGAGATTCACTTTTTCTCGGTTTCTTTGCCAATTTCACATTCTGATACAAAATATTATAATGTCAGCAATCCAGTATTATTATTTTTTTCTAAAATAAAGAAACACACCTTCTGTAATGTGTATGTTCAAGAGTAGCACTATTGGTAATGATGCAAAATATAACAAAATCTAAAGTACGAAACAATGTGACACCTTCATTAAAGTAAGTCCAATGCACCAAATGTATTACCCTAGCTTCTTTCCCAGCCAAAGATATTTAAAAAACCATACAGGAGAAGAAAAGTGAAATATTTGCCTGTTTGAGATGTTTGCTTATGCTAGTGTTGAAGATGGTCTTGAAAGAGGCTAGGCTACACTTGGCTTTGGGGTCTGAGTACAAAGTCAGTAAGAGAAAAGCTATTTATTTGTATTCCTCTTTGGAGATTTTCGTCTTCCATTTCTTGCATATGTCCCTTTGAAAACTCAGCTCAGCTGATAAGTTTTGTATCTATATCTTGTTTTCTTTTAAAGACATCTTCCCATTTTGCTTCCTCACTGAAATTGTTTGCAATTGTGTATATTTCATCTCATCTTTAAGAAATTCTTATGATCATCTTTCTTCTCTCCAAGTTTCTTCTCTTTGAATATTTCTGACACAAGATCTCACCCAATATTTCTTTAAGGATATTTAATTCAAATTTCTTAAAGTCCAAAGAGCATTTTTTATTATTCACTTCACAAAATACAAATGTACCAGAATACTATTGGATAATTATACCTATGGTCAATCATATAACCATTTTACCCAAACAAACAAACAAAATCCAAAGAGCATGTAGTTTTTTTTAAAGCTTTCCTCTGCATAACAAATTTTAAGAGGATATGGTTATTTTCCATTACTTCCACCTAATACACCAATTCACTCCCAATTCATTCTTGTTGGTTAGGATCAAATTCAAAACAGTTGACCCCCTTGTTGCCTCCTTTAATTTCTGAACAATGAAATTGTTACATTCTTGATGAAGACTGACTTCCAACAAATACCAGGATGATTGAATCCTCCAATTATTATATATTTCTCCTTTTTGGATATTTGGTCAGCTGTTCTAGGAGGATATAATCTAGTCTTCATTCTGTTGGTCTATAGTTATATAACTATTGTTTCCCTCTCTTTCATTTTTGTCCATATATTTTTAATACCTTAGGCCATGGATATTCTTGTACATGTACTTGACATAGAATGCTCTTACTCTTGCCTTACAGTTTAATCAGTTTCTTGGGAATAGGTCATATCTGTATGTATTACTACATTCCAGTCATGTGAACCATCCGCCAAAGTCCAGTAGTCTTTCTTATGTTAAGGGTTCATGTCCATGTTTATTTGCCATGTTCTGTGCATTACTATAGAAACATCTAAAATAATGGATTATTCTTTCTAGCTCTTCCCTTGTTTTTCCTCCCACCCACTGGTGGGTCCTTGGACTATATCCCCAATTCCCTACATATCATTGAGGCTGTTAGATTCCCAATAGCTCAGCTCCTGTGTATCATATTTGTTGGGGATTGTCTTCCTAGAGGCATCTTTTCTATGCTGTTCTTCCATGAGACTCCAATCTTTTCTGTTCAAGTGGTGTGAAAAAATGATGTGAAAAGATACAGAAAGGGGGATGCCTGTCTTGAGAGCAGTACATGTGAAAAAGATCTTGGAGTCCTCGTGGACAGCAAGTTAAACATGAGCCAACAATGTGATGCGGCAGCAAAAAAAGAAAAAAAGAAAAGCCAAAGAGATTTTGGCCTTTATAAATAGGAGTATAGTGTCTAGATCCAGGGAAGTCATGCTACCCCTCTATTCTTCCTTGGTCAGATCATATCTGGAATACTGTGTCCAAATCTGGGCACTACAATTGAGCAGAGATGTTGACAAGCTGGAATGTGTCCAGAGGAGGGTGACTAAAATGATCAAGGGTTGGGAGAACAAGCCCTATGAGGAGCGGCTTCAAGAGCCGGGCATGTTTAGCCTTCAGAAAAGAAGGCTGAGAGGAGACATGATGGCCATGTATGGGGATGTCATAGGGAGGAGGGAACAAGCTTGTTTTCTGCTACCCTGGAGACCAGGATGCAGAACAATGCCTTCAAACTACTAGAAAGGAGATTCCATCTGAACATTAGGAAGAACTTCCTAAGTGTGATAGCTGTTCAGCAGTAGAACTCTCTGCCCAGAATGTGGTGGAGGCTCCTTTTTTGGAGGCTTTTAAGTAGAGGGTGGATGGCCATCTGTTGGGGGTGCTTTGATTGTGATTTTCCTGCTTCTTGGCATGTGATTGGATTGGATGGCGAATGAGTTCTCTTCCAACTCTATGATTCTATGTAGCTCAAAAGACACAAAATTACATTACTACTCATCTTCCATCAGCCCCATGCAAAATGCCTATTGTCCTATTTTTGTTAACCAAATGTTTCCATCCCTGAAGTTCAAGCAATCAAAAAGAGCTATCTTAGCACTGATCATACCTGGGTTGCATCTGAGCATCACTTTCTGCAAATCAATGTAGTCAGGGGCTCATAGACCTCCTGCAACTCTCTCAGGGGAAAAAAGTTATCTCATAGGGGATAAGTAGGATGATTAAGCAGCTCAATAAAAATGATATCAGAATGATGAATCAGTAGCACAAGGAATCTTCTTATTATATGTTTTTTTCTTAATACTAAGCTCTAACATATCCTCCAGCCAGTTTTCAAAATGTAAGGATTTATGAGATTTCTACTTTAATTTCAGGATGTATTCTTTCAGTTCAGGAAGGGCATGTTTTCTTATAATGTACAAATTGCTTAGTGAATCAGACTAATGGTGCATCAAGCATGCCAAAGGAATATGTAAAATGCAAAGATTATACATTTTTCTTTTTCCATTTCTGAATAAAAAATACTTCCGCAATCTTGGTGCCTGAGTCTGAGGTAGTGAGAAGAATCACCCTCAACAAAACACAGCCATACCAATGACCTCAAATTTTGAAATATTAAAATATGTATAAATAGCTCTTGGCAACATGTTAGCTCCTGGCAATTCAGGAAGGAGGCAAAAGCATAGACATCGATTGCTTACAATTCTGAAGTCCTGGAAAATTCCATTTAGCAAATGCTCGGGGAAAGTTTAGAATACAGAATATGGAGGTCACTTTATTTATTACAGCAATTGAGTATCATAACTATTGGTGTTAGATCAGTGTTTTTCAACCTTCCTAATGCTGCGGCCCCTTAATACAGTTCCTCATGTTGTGGTGACCCCAACCGTAAAATTATTGTCGTTGCTCCTTCTCAACTGTAATTTTGCTACTGTTATGAATTGTAATGTAAATATCTGATATGCAAAATTATTTTCATTCAATGCACCAAATTTGGCACAAATACCCAACACACCCAAATTTGAATACTGGTGGGGTTGAGGGATGTTTTTCTCACTTGAGAGTTGTGGTTGTTGGGATTTATAGTTCACCTACAATCAAAGAGCATTCTGAACTCCACCAATGATGGAATTGAACCAAACTTGACACACAGAACTCCCATGACCAACAGAAAATACTGGAAGGGTTTGGTGGGCATTGACCTTGAGTTTTAGAGTTGTAATCCAACTACACCCAGAGAGTGCTGTGGACTCAAACAATGATGGATCCAGACCAAACTAGAAATGAATACGCAATATGCCCAAATGTGAACACTGGTGGAGTTTGGGGAAAATAGACCTTGACATTTGGGAGTTGTAGTTGCTGGGATTTGTACTTCACCTACAATCAAAGAGCATTCTGAACTGCACCAATGATAGAAATGGGCCGAACTTCCCACACAGAACCCTCATGCCTTGAAGGGAGTCGCTGACGCAAACCTGCTTCCAGCCTCACATGCTCTCCCTTGCCCTCACATGTACACCATGCTGCCATGCGCCGAGCACTCCTGCTCTGCCTTCTCCACTTGGAATCTCAGAAACAGCCCTCCCCTTGGCTGAGAGGCTGGCCAATCACAGCGGATGAGGGCTTTTGATGGGAAGATTAGCCGTTTGTTTCCCAAAAGAAAGAAAAGGACAGAAAGAGAGATCTTTAGCCTTCTCGGCCAAAGGGGTTCCTAAGACCATCAGAAATATAAAATCTCAACTAGCCAGGAATTTCATAGGAGAAAAAACTATAACATTTGTATCTAAGGTATATTCTTTGTTATAATTCTTTATATAAGGATTTTATTTTGCCATATTCCGTATCCTTAAGACAGCAGCCACATACTTGGAGATAGGCTTGAGAAGATATTCCAAGTAAAGCTATTCCACAAATTTCCAAATGGCAAAATGCATTTCTCAGAAAAGCCAAAGACAATAGAATGATGTCCAATATACATAATTAATTACTAATTATTGTTTAGTTCTGATTAAAAAATCATTCATTATATGTAAATAGCTTCAAGGCACTTTGCAGGAATACCTCAGCACTTGGTTTGTTGCTCCTCACTCTCTTCTTTTTTAGTGAAATCGAAGGGTTTCTTCTCTTTTATTCAGCATTTATTTTAATTAAATATCTGAAATGAACCAAGTGTGCTTTTAGCACAGACATTTTCAGAAGTTACAGTGTATTTAAAGATGTGTGAAGAAAAGTGAATTCATTTGATTCTTTGGCATTTGGAAATAGTGCAAAGAGTTGTCCCTAGAATAGTCGATACAAACAAATAACAAAGAAACTTCAAGAATATCGTGTTTATTTATAGCACGTGGTTTCATCACCTATAAACATGTTCCCCAAATGGGGACAGATTAATCAGGGAGGTAAGGAGAAAATGAAATGCAAAAATATCTACTGTCAATCATGGCTAACATAATCAATTGGGCTAACATAAATTTAGCACATCAACTGGTCTCCTATGTGTGCCTCTATAAGGATACTGATATGGTAAACTAAATCTTCTAATCACTCCCTTCATTAGAATTTTAATTGAACAAATGATGTCTCCAGGCTTAGCAAATTGCTGGAGATTCCAAAATGTGTATTAACTCTGGGGACTGCTCAGTTCCCATAGAAATACAATGGGATTGCTGTATCTGCAAGTATTATGTTTCAAGATAACTGAAACTATAGACAACAATTAATCTTATATTTTGACTATATTTGTATATCATATACTAGTACTGGGGGACAAACACCTCTGAGGGGAATATCTTTTGGAGTCTGAGTATGTGGATATTGACCTCCCATGTATAAGAGAGGTCACACTGTACTTTGAGATCTGAATCTTTTTATGCCATTGTGCTAGCCTACCTCTGTTCAATGCAATAGTGCTTGTATATTTTAGAGGTAACTGAGGTGTGGCATCCATTAATTTTATTGCATAAGACCTCATGATCTATTGCTTTGCTCAGCTGCCTGAAGAAAGGTGTAATCCAGATAACTATTGGCATTGTTGGATTTTAGCCTCAGAGACTGCCCTTTGTTTCTGCCTGATGTTCAAAGGGGGAGGTCTTGGAACTCAAATGTGTGAGCCTTGTCCTTCCCCTAACTGAAAGCTTTGATTACAGGTAGTTAATCACTGGGTTGCAGTGGCCTCACTAGGAATTGTGTCACCCAGTGCCAGAAATCATAGTGTCATTCCCACGGGTCTCATCCCATATCACATTACTGTAGCTTTATTTATTTTGTGTCAAAAGCATTGCATAAATAAGTTAAAAATGATAAAATAAAGGGATCACAAGCAGCTAAATAGTTTTAGACCAAAAATGGGCAAAAGTGACTACATTGTCTGTACCATTAAACAGTTCTTCCTATGTGCCTGAGGAAAGGCATTGTGGGCAAGCATACCAATGCCGAGTTGTTTGTTCTGCTCCACAATAGCACAAGGTGGAGGATTCTCCTAGGTTGAGCCATTTTGCCAGGTAGTCGTTTGATCTGCCAACTCCATTTCTGAGTCTGTTCAGGGACTTCCAAGCTTAAATGACTGAAAATGTGACAAATCCGTGAGTATAAAAAGCCAGCTGTAATGAAATCAGCACTGCATCATTGTAGTACATGCAGAGAAAACCCTGTGATGTGAAGCATCATTGTAATTGGGTAATTGGATTTCTGGATGATATGGATTATCTTGATCCATTTCAATCTGGTTTCAGGCCTGGCTGTGGAACAGAGACAGCTGTGGTCACCTTGGTGGATGACCTAGACAAAGAGCTAGACAGGGGGAGTGTTTGCCTGTTGGTTCTCCTGGATCTCTTAGCAGCTTTCAGTACCATTAACCATGGTATACTTCTGGGTCATCTCATTGGGATGGGACTAGGAGGCAATGTTTTACAGTGGCTTTGGTCCTTCCTGGAGGGCTGTGACCAAAAGGTGGTGCTGGGAGACTCCTGTTCAAACCCCTGGCCATTGACCTGTGCAGTTCCTCAGAGTTCTGTGCTCTCTCCCATGCTATTTAACATATACATGAAACCACTGGGAGAGGTCATCCAGAAGTTCAGTGCCACCTACATGAAGATGACACCCAACACTACTATTCCTTTCCACTTAAAGCCAGGGAAGCTGCCCTGACCCTAAACCAGTGTCTGTCATCAGTAATGGACTTAATCCAGACAAAACAGAGGTACTCCTGATCAGTCATAAGGCAGACCAGGGAATAAGGATCCAGCCTGTGCTGGATGCGGTCACACTCCACCTGAAGACACAGGCTCTCAGTTTGGGGGTCCTTTTGGATTTGGTACTGAACCTGGAGGCCCAGGTATCTGTGGTGGCTGGGGGGGCCTTTGCACAATTAAAGCTTGCACCCATTCCTTGAGAAGCAAAATCTGGCCATGGTGGCATATACCTTAGTTACATCCTGTCTGGATTACTGTAACATGCTCTACATGGGGCAGCCTCTGAAGAGTGCTTGGAAACTCCAGGTGGTTCAAAGTGCTGCAGCCAGGTTGGTAACTTGGGCTGGCTACAGGGAGTGAACAACCTCCTTGTTGCAGCCACTCCATTGGCTGCCAGTCTGTTACCAGGCACAATTCAAAGTGCTGGTTATGACCTTTAAAGCCTTAGAGAGTTCGGCTCCAGGCTATCTGGCCAACCACATCCCCTTGTACAAACCTACCCAGGCCCTGAGATTTTCAGGAGAGGACCTTCTCTTGGTCCCACCTCCATTTACAGCTTGGCTGATGGGAACAAGAGAGTGGGCCTTCTCGGTGGCTGCCTGTCTACTCTGGAATTCCCTGCCCAGGGAGGCCAGAATGGCCCTTTCCCTGCTGTATTTTAGGTCACAGGTTAAAACCTTTTTATTCAGGTAGGCTTTTAAAGATCGTCAGGGGGTGCTGTGATTTTATATGCTTTTATGGTTTTAACCTGAGTTGTTTTAGTATTATGTTCCACTGTAATGTTTTTAGTTGTGAGCTGCTTTGAGTCTCGGTTGTTCATTTTTATTTTTTAAGAGCAACTGACAGTTTCTGAACTTTTGTCTGTTTGACGCTTTTACAAAGTATCTGACAAAGAAGTTCGTTATTATGAAGCCTTCCTCTTTCTTCTTCATCCTGTTAAAGAAATAATGCTTAGGAATACATTGATTTTATTAATGGATGTATTCCTATTATATGGAACTGACAATTAGAAATGGTCTGGTTATCTTGCCTATATCACTTGACAGAGACATGCTTATAAAGAACTGAAATTATCAATTTCTGTGCCACTTTACAGTGTAGATACCAATCAGCATGTAATGGCAGTGAACAGCTCTTGAGTTTCAGTTCATGTGTAACCTGAATTCAGTAGAAGCTAGCAAGCATTGTTGTAGATAGTAGATGCATACTACACTGAATACCTTCAATAACATACTTCTCTTTAGTAGGGCAATTGCAGCTATTTACTATTCTGTGATCCCATGATCATACTTCCACATACAATTTCACTCATGCATAACTAGTAGGGCTGTGCAAGTGATTAAAAAAAGGTTTAAAAACTCATCACAAAATTAGGGGGTGCTGGGATTTCATTTCTAAAGTATCATTTGTGAAAATTTCATTACTATTACAAGAGTAATGAAATTTTGCTACTTTTTCGTTATAGTAATTGCGCAAGTGGAGAAGCTTCAGGGGCTCCTTTCTCCTTCATTTTTACAGTTATTAAGGTGAAACTTGTTACAGTGGAAGAACACATTTATCACTGTTAGCCCATCAAGTTTCAGAACATTTCACTTATCCATGGATTTTTGGGAAATTTCCAATTTTTTTATAAACAACATTTTAAAACCCCTATAAGAGCTAGCTTCTTGCATTTTCTATGCAATAAGACAAGATAACAGGGGATCATTCCCCCCAACTTTCAGAAATATTCATACATCTACTGATTTTAGGGAAGTTTAAAAAAACGTTTTGACAAAAAGTTTTTTTTAAAGCCACAACAGTGCTCTCGTCGAATGTCTCTCATATTAACAAATATAACTTCCATTTAGGGATTTCTTCCTAGCCTAGCACAGAGATTTACTTACTAGAAGTAACAGTCAGTTCTCCTTTTTTCAGATTCAACAATGTATTGGAACCCTGGCTGGCTGCTGCTACGGAGGGTCAAATCTCTCCCCTAGCCTGATTGGGGCTTTCTCATACTAAGTAGAATTCTGGGGAATGTAGTTTAGGGCAAGGCCTTTTGAATTCTCTGGCATAGGGCTCTTCCCTTCCCCAAACTACATTTCCCAGAATTCTGTGCTTTCTCAGTCTCTTTCCCAGCAAACTCTGCTTTCTCCCTGCCGCTTCCCTCTCCTAATGGTGAGAGGCTATTAATTTAAAGAGGAATGGCAGCCTTTTCGGCTTTGCTTCCTTGTGCTAAAAATGAAACTGACTTTGGGAGGCTTCCAAGATTTACAAAATACAAATAAAAAAGTATTGGGTAAGTTTCGATTCTTAAGTTTTTGGCGTGGGCCATGCCCCCACAATGGATATTGCATTGTAAGTATGAATTTAACAAATTTGATATGACTTACGGCAACTAATGAAAAAATTGCACACCCCTGATAGCTAGAGACTGAAAATCATGAAGTGATTTTTCACTTTTTCGCCAGCATTATTTTTAATTTTACTTACATTTGGCCTACCCACAGATTTTAAAGAGTGTTGTCCTATTTGATAATGCTTATGTTATTGTTTTATTGTTTTGTTGTTTTAAATTGCTTATATTGTTGTTGTTATTGCTTGTATTGTTGTATTTTGGGCTCGGCCTCATGTAAGCCACACCGAGTCCCTTGGGGAGATGGTAGCGGGGTATAAATAAAGTGTTGTTGTTGTTGTTGTTATTATTATTATTATTATTATTATTATTAGTGGAGGCAAACTGATAGTAGGATGTGTATGATGTCATGTGTTCCAGCTGCAATTTCAGCTTGCCTGCCTCATGTGATAAAATCCTGTTACAAAAGTGCTATATCTCAAGATATTTAATGTAGTGTCTCAGTTAAAAAGCCCCTGTGTAATAATGTTCCAAAATACAACTGTAAAGACCACAGAATTTGAAAAAGATGGGAAAGCATGGAGGAAAAGCCTGCATCACAGAACTGACAAAACAACAATGATCATAATTACTCTGTGAACATTCATCAATACTCTGTGACCATTGTGAGCACATTCAACTTTTGACTTCCATTTAATAGTGATGTTGTTCTACCCCCTTCATTAGAAATGTTCAGACACAAACAGAACTTTATCTAAAGTGATGTTTTTCATTTCCCAAGTACAATGACAGCAAGACACATCTGGAAGGACACTCTTGCATTCACAGATGGAGCCTCACAAACTCTTCACGATGAATAATTTATCTGGCAGATAAATTTAAATGTTCTCATTTCGTTCATGATCAGAGAATGGAATTCCACTTTATTCAAAATTATTCATGAAGTTCTTTAGCAGATGACTTTCTGTTCACATCTGGTGTGCAGAGAATTTGCCTGAGATATTTGCAATTTGCATTGCAGATGTACGAAAGACTCTGTGTTCCTGTTTCCTGACGAGATAAAATTGGTCCAAGGGGGTGCATGGTGGCCCTTTGGTGTCAGGGTACTCATTTAACATTGAGTCACTAGATGACACTGGTCATAATTGTCTCTGTGCAGAATTAGGTGTATCCACCCAGATTCTGTTCTTGGTTGACAGAGAGTCAGACTTGATATTTAAGATTAGCTTAAAACAATAGATTTTCCTCTGAGAGGTATGTCAGCAGACTTGCAAAATTAATCCTGTGTTTATGCTTCAATATTTAATCACATAAAGGCAAGCTACAAGATACATGGATGAGGAAAAGCAGTTCTATAACAAACAGATATATTTAAATATTTGTATTTTTAGGTTGATTCAAAGGCAATAAAATCCTTGTCTAGCTTCCTCATTGGGTAGGCCCCAACAGGCAATCACAATGTTGTATATATAGTCAGTTCTCCACATTTGCAGATTTGTTATTAGCAGATTTGATTAATATGACCCTTTTAGGAATCTCTAGGTCTTTCGATATGATCAACTTCCGCTGGAATTTGACCATAGAGTTGCACTTGAGAACCTAGAGAGTCCTAGAGCAAACACTTATCTGGGCATTTGTAGGCCCTCCAGCATGATTCTATGGTAACTGCTGGATGAACTTGACCATAGGATTCTACTGAAGAACCTATAGATTCCTGGAGAGATGTTTTTATTCACAGTTCATTCTGCTTTCATAGTGGTCCTGTGCTCCTAACTCTTTTGAATGTGGATGACAGATTGTAATTCAAGAAAAATTAGTAGCCTAAAGATGAATTGGAATGAGCACTAACTAGCTCATTCTATTATGAATATTAACTAGCTTCTACAGTGGCACAATGGCACTCAGGAGTAAATATCTACATCTACATCTCTCTCTCTCTCACACACACATCAGGAGTTAGTATAATTTTACCTACAGACATGAATCTCAATAGCTATGTTTTACACTCCCATCCCACCATCTTCCTTCAAGAGTTCAGTGCTTTATATGAAAAACAATCTGTAAGGCTATGGGAGACCATACCAGTTCGATTGTCTAATGAAGGCAAACATGATTATGTAGGTATTTTACACAAAGAGAAATAACAATCAGTCCTGTAGGAATGTGGTAGTTTTACGCCTGAGGCTAATGGAGAAAATACAAGGGATACTTCTTTTAAAGAGATATATAAAACTAAATTAAGATAAAATAAACACAGCTGGTTTTTATAAGCCAGCCTTACCCAAATGTTGTGAAACATTGGCTTCACAGAGTTACTCTCTAGCTTCCGCTCTTAGTGACTGGAAAGCTCCGCAACTTTATAATGGGTCAGGGTCACCCCTGCTGGTCTAGAGAAGTACAAATTACATTGCTCTGCATGAGATGTGCACTCACACGGGAAGGTCTGTGGCATTTCCATTTCCACCCTCCTGCCTGGCTGACATCCGTCCTTCCCACCATGGGATCGATAGAAGCTTGGCTCAACAGAAGCCGCAAGTAGGAAAGAGCAAAGTCAGGTCAGGCATAGTGGAACTCTCAGCAGCTTTCTGCAACAACCGTTCTCTGCCTCTTCTTGTTTTAACGGTTGTTTTGGTTCATATGTTCTCATCTTGTTTACATTATTTATGATTTTAATCTGGATTTTAAATTGTTTATATTTCATGATGCCCTAAGATCCCACAATAAAGGGCAAGATATAAATACTTAACTACGTACATGCATGCATACATACATTTCTTGCTAATTGCTATCAAATCAGCTTTGATTATGGTGTCCCAATGAATGAGAATTTTCCAAATCATCCTGTGATCAACAGCACTGCTCATGTCCTGTAAACTCAGAGCTATAGGTTCCTTGATTGATCACCTTGCATTGTGGCCATCCATTTTTCCTACTGGTTCATACTTTATCAAGCTTTAGAATCTTTTCTTGCCTGACATGAGTAAAATATGAGAGTCTCAGTGCTGGATTCTAGTGGGATTTTAGTGGGAGTTCAGGCTTGTTTTGCTCTGGGACCCACTTATGTGCCTTTTAAAAATATGCATGATATCCAACAACTCTCCTCCAGCATCACATTCAAATGCATTAATGCCTTCCTGAGGTAATTCAGGATGCCTCTTTAGGGAGAGAGAAAACAAAATGGATAAACTTGGATCCAGGACCTGTCTTGCATGGACATATTGACTTTGTTTATACTCATTTTAGGTGTTCCCTTCTCTGCATCCTATGGGCTGTGCCACATTGGTAAGGGCTGTGTAGCATAGCTTAAGGGAGGTCCTAGCACTCTTTCTTTATTAAAATAAATATGCTAAATTGTATTTTTTCTTATTTTTTACATGAATTATAGCACCATATTAACCTGAAATTCAGGCAGATGTTGCATTTTACATTGGATTTGCACTAATGAAATCATATGTGATTATTCAAAGTTATTTCCTTATCTTGTCTTACTGGGATATGTCCTTCTTGTTGAATAGATCTGTATTCCAGTGGTGCACAATAAAATCAATTTAACAAATTGAACATGGTAAAAAAAATTAATGTAAACAAATTAAAAGCACATTAAATAACTTAAGTAGTTATATCAAGGCTGTTTAAAACCATTTAGAAGACTCTGGAACTTTTTAAATGTATGAGCAAAACAAGATACTACTTGAGGCAGAAGGTTTTGGATGTACAAAGGTCAGCATATAAACTTATTGTTGTTTTTGTACTTTATTGTTAAGAATGATAAAAAGTTGCTTGAAGGATTTTTCTCGTTCATATGCCAAAACACCTTGGCAGACTTTGGGTATTATGTATTTTGACTTAAGGCAGTGGAAAGAACAGTTTCTGTTAAGAAATTAGCTGCCACTATGCACATCACTCATCTCAGCAAACAATGTATGTGTGCCAATAAAAAGCTATAGTTCTGTGTTATATACATAGTATTTAAAATGTGTGCCATTGCCATGATACGAAGGACATTTTTTTTAAAAAAAAGGGCGTGTACTGGAGAGGTAGTTGTGAGAATTTGTGTGTGCTTAAAAGCTGTGCAACCTAAATCATCATAATAACTCTTTTAAAGCAACTAGTTGACTTTGCAAACAAAAAACACAAAAAAAGTTTGCTTAACATATAGCTATATAACTCAACAGTTTTTTTGTGTGTCTTTGAACTATATAGGAAGCGAAGCTTTGTTGCTGTTAATTGCTATTATGTCTATTTAGATTTATGGCAACCCTATGGATGATTAGAATGCTAATTAGAATTTATTTTCCTTTGCATATTTTTCCAAATTAAATCTTTGATTATTTTTTCCCATTTGTGTCAATGAGTTAATTTCCTCAATTAGTTTAATACCAGTGTGAAATCTGTCTTGCACCTCCAGATATTTCTGGCATTCTGGATTTATTTGTTGGCTACATCTGCTTACATGTGCGGATAAATACATGTGAATATTTGTTAAAGGAAGGGGGAAAAAGGTGTAGAATATATCATATACCTAATCATATTAGAGATATAAAAAAGGAGACTTATTTCTTAAGTAGGATCTATTTCATTATAATTGCAATGTCATGAATGCGTACCTCTACGCATACAAGAAAGAGGTACCTAAACAATGAATACAGTAAGTAACTTGCAAATACTTTATGTTGGTTTTGAATTAGTGTCCTGAGCCCAACTGCAGTCTACCTACAAAGGGAGAACTGCTAGATATATGGTTTAATAGTTGAAACAGCCGAGGATGCTATTACTGTGACAGAGTGAGATTTGGAACCCCCAAGGGTACTTGATTAGCAGAATTCATAATTAAGATGAACTATGTGTTTGGGATGATATACTCTCTGCAGGTTTATTTACTTTGGATGAGTTATATCCAGTTTTGATGATGTTTGAGATTTGGCAGAATGCCTTGTGTCAAATAGACATATTTACAGATGATAAAAGAATTAGACTTCTTTGGCCTAGAGACAGTAAGTGTGCCATTTGATTTCTCAGGGTGAGAGGTCTGCTCTATTAAAAAGAAATGTATTAAGCATACTTCTGGGTTACGTTAAATTTAAAGAGAAGTTTGGATAAATGATATAAACTATACTCTTAATCTATGTTGAGTATAGATTAAATTTAAATTACACATTGTTGAAGATTACTGTTTTTTATAAATAAATTTGTTGCGTATTTAGAATGTAGAAGTAATATGTAGAGAAGAGACTAATCGTAAGGTGATACGTTGGGGAAAAGATGGAAAGCTGTTATATTATAAAGAAAGAATAATTTATTCAAGATTTTTGGTTAAATTGAGAGCCCATTATTGTCTTGTCTCTTTGTAGTAAAAAAGAGAATAATATGTTAACCATAGGTTGAGATAATTCATAGGCTTAGTTAAGTTGAATAATTTTATGAATTATATTAGTGCTGAAGAAGATAATATATATAGTATGATGTATAACCATTGTTAGGAAAATTGGAAGTCAAATGTAAATCCCTTTCTATTCTTTTTCCTTTTTTCTTTTCATATTGTTTGCCTTTTAAATGCATGTATTGAAAATTATTTAATCAAAATATTATTAAATGTATTTATTTATTTATTTAGAACATTTATATCCCGTCCTTCTCAACCCCCGATGGGGGACTCAGGGCAGCTTACAACTGGCAATCATTAGATACCAACAAACCAATAAGATTATAAAAACACATTAAAATATTTACCATTAAGTATTAAAACACAACCAAGCCTAAGTCCCCAAATCCAAACAGTTTAGAAGCCTTTAATGTTGGAAAAGGAGAATGTGCAATTCTGTTTCCACAAGCAGTTATACATTTATGAGTACAGTGGGCAGCAAAGTTGAAGACAAATAGTCAGGGTTCACAGATGTTTTTCTTCCTGCCTAGCTTGCTTGGCCAGAATGTGTTCTCAGTTCTTTTTTCACTTCTTACCTCTTTGCCTCGTTGAACTTGGTCTTTGTTATCGCATTGTAGGCAGTACAATCCATCACCTTTTGTTTATCTGACATACACTTTCTGTAATAAATACATTCTATTTGCTTTTGGTGGCCTTTGATTTTAATTACAATCCATATCAAGTCAATATTTAGAGTAAATCGCACTGGGACAATCTCCTCTTATAGCAGAAATGCGAAGAACATGGGGAGAAGACAATATTGATGTTTTTCTTCTCTCTATAGGAGGACTAAGAAGTTAAAAAAATGATGCAGCAATAATTATTTATTTTTATTTATTTACTATTTTTCTATACTGCCATTCTCAGCCTGAGGGCGACTCATGGCAGTTTACAGAATGGCACAATTTGATGCCCACAATAATATAAAACAGTTAAAACATTTAACATAGATAAAATTCATTAAATAATAAAACCAATAAAACATAGATTCTCTGCATCTTATTACCAAAGTCATTGTCCAATTGCGTTGTCCAGTTATTCCGAGATCAGGGTTTATCTGCTACATTGCATTTGAGAAAGCCTGCTCAAACAGCCAGGTTTTGACTTTTTGTGGAACGATAAGAGGGTGGGGGCCAATCTAATGTCTCTACAGCCAAGGGGCCACTGCTGAGAAGGCCCTGTCTCTCATCCCCGCCAACCGAACCTGTAAAGAAGGTGGGAACAAGAGCAGGGCCTCCCCAGAAGATCTTAAATTTCTAGATGGTTCATAAGAAGAGATACATTCAGACAGATAAACAGGGCCAGAACGGTTTAGGGCTTTATAGGCTAAAGCCAGCACTTTGAATTGTGCTTGGTAGCAGATTGGCAGCCATTGGAGCTGGCGCAACAGAGGAGTTGTATGCTCCCTGAGCGCCGCTCCTGTTAGCAACCTGGCTGCCGTCCGTTGGACCATTTTTAGCTTCCGAACAGTCTTCAAAGGCAACCCCATGTAGAGAGTGTTGCAGTAGTCTATACAGGATATATAGACTACTGTATAGACCAGAGCGTGGACTACCGTGGCCAAGTCAGACTTCCCAAGGTACGGGTGCAGCTGGCACACAAGTTTTAATTGTGCGAATGCTCTCCCGGTCACCGCCGAGACCTGGGGTTCCAGGTTCAGCAATAAGTCCAGGATCACACCCAAGCTGCGAACCTGCACCTTCAGGGAGAGTGTAACCCCATCCAGCACAGGCTGTAACCCAATGCCCTGTTTGGCCTTACGACTGACCAGGAGTATCTCTTTCTTGTCTGGATTCCATTTCAATTTGTTTGCCCTCATCCAGACCGTCACAGTGACCAAATACAGGTTCAGGACCTGGACAGCTTCCTTAGTAGAGGTGGGAAGGAGTGACAGAGTTGGACGTCATCAGAGTTGGATGATCTCCCCCAGCAGCTTCATGTAGATGTTAAACAACATGGGAGACAATATTGAACCCTGCGGCACTCCACAACACAATGGTTGTGGGGTTGAGCAGGAGTCTCCCAACAACACCTTCTGGAAACAATCCTCTAGATAGGACTGGAGCCACTGCAGAACAGTGCCCCCAAGGCCCATTCCCATGAGGCGTCCCAGAAGGATACCGTGGTCGATGGTATCAAAGGCTACTGAGAGATCCAGCAGAACCCACATGGACACACACCCCCTGTCTAGCTCCCGGCAAAGATCATCCACTAAGGCAACCAAAGCTGTCTCAGTACCATGTCCTGGCCTAAAACCAGACTGTGCTGGGTCCAGATAATCTGTGTCTTCCAAGAATACCTGGAATTGAGAAGCCACCACACATTCCAAGACTTTGCCCAAAAAGGGGAGTTTGGAAACAGGCTGATAGTTGTCGAATTAAGTGGGGTCCAGTGATGACTTTTTCAGCTGTTTTATTACAGCTTGTTTTAAGCTTGCTGGGATGTTGCCTTCCTGAAGGGAGGCATTAACCACCACCTTTACCCACTCGGCCAATCCCCCTCTGGCTTCCTCTAAAAGCCAGGATGGGCAGGGGTCTAGGATGCATGTGGTCGCTCACATCCCTTCAAATATCTTGTCCACATCCTCGGGTTTCACCAATTGAAATGAATCCATTAAAATTGAACAAGCAGGTTTTCCAGCTATATCCACAGAGATTGCAGTTAACATAGTGTCCAGGCCTGAACAGACCAAAGCGACTTTGTCAGCAAAGAACCGAGCAAATGCTTCACAGCGAGCTGCCAAGTTGTCAGAGCTCCCGTCTTGAGAGGTGAGCTATAATAGGCCTCTGACAACTGGCAATAGTCAGAGGAGCTCCTGTAGCTTCTGCTTCTTTGAAAAAAAAATCACTTCACCAATGCAAAATTATAAGCTGTTTCTGGTCAGGGAAACCATCTGACCTAGGATGGAAATTTTGTGGTATGTGGGACACGTGCTCTTTAAGGGATCTAGATTAGATTTTGAGACCAATACCCCAAAGAGTCTGGCATGGTCTAGATTTTTTTTCCTGATGAAATTCCACAATTTTTCAAATAACTCCCCTTTGTGGATTTATTGCACTCTGTTCAATGTGCTCTTTACTTTGAAAGTCAGCTCTCTCCACACACCACATCTAAATGTGATCAGAAATAATGTTAGCAGTTCTAGGTGTCCAAATGGTGACAACAAAAATATGATTGTGGTTCTCTTAACCTCTAGAAGAGCTAAAAATCGACTAGGCAGGTGATCTAAATCTCTGATTATCTACTACATTGTGGTAGGAATTGTGTGGTCTTGCAGTGGATATTAGACTTGTTAGCTCTTGCCAGCATAAATACTGACAAAGAATGATAGGAGGTGCAGTCCAACTACATCTGGAGTATCACATGTTCCTCCTGCCCGGTCTGTGTTGAGTTTTGGTCAGTACACTGAAATGAGAGCAAAACTGGACAGGGCAGTGAGTTACATTTATGGAGAACTATTCCAGTTGAGAAATCTAACAAAAGCAGGCTGGAAAGAATTTTAAAAGCTCTGTGATGCCAAGGAAATTGCATCAGTATTAGTACTAATTGACTCTTTCCCATAGCTATCTAGCATCGTGGAGCTGGGAAAGCATTTTACAATATAAAATAGCAGCAGAGTGAACTGTAGTCTAGTAAGTCCTTCTTCACTTAACAGTGGAATCTGTAATTGAAATAAATGTCATAAAATGATTGTAAAGGAAGGACAAAGATATACTGAATTGCTCCTTAACTGGGATTGAGGCATAGGCAGACAATAGTTCTTTCAGAGAAAGAGGCCAAATGGATTTTTGGAGATCATGATTTTTTAAAAAAAAGTTTAGTGAAAGATGCAAGAGTGTAGGAGAAATGTTCATGTTCCTGGGAAAGGATGTCTTAATTCTTTGGTCTGTATCTGGCCTTAAATGAACAAGGAATGCAAAGCTGAGGAACCTCACGGCTCTGATATGACATTAAGATCATTCAGTTAATTCTTTTAATGATTAATTATATTAAAACTTGCATTATCCATTGTTTCAGGTGCATTTTAACTCAATTTGGAATCCACCTTGGGCTCCTTTGGGAAGAAAGGCAGGATATAAAATAAATAAATAAATATAAATTCATTAAACTTAGTCTTACAATTGTGCCAATATGTTTTCTATCTAAACATGTATTACATTATGTCACAACATTTGAAACATTTTCTATTTCGGGTTTCAAAGTGTTATTTCCTGTTTATGTGGTACTTACTTTGAAAGTAGTTGTTATTCTTTGTTTTGGTGACTGTTACAAACTGTGTTGGATTGGTTGAGACGCTATGGACCTAATCATACAGATGACCCCTGTTTTGCTGGCAAAATGCTCCACATGCCCCCTTCTTCCCCCGTCACATGTGGGGGATAGGACAAGGCACCCTGTCCTTGTTGCCATCAGACAGGGAAAAGTGTGGCAACACATGTTGCTGCATTGTCTTTTCCCCCACTAGATGGGGAGAAAAAGGTAAAAATTGCACTTACCCAAGTGTGGTGTCCAAGGAAGCATCTTGCAATGCTTCCTCAGCACTTTGAGGAGCAATGGGGCGGGGTCTGCAATGTAATGTGATGGTGCTTGACAAGCCTCATCCCCAAAGTGTTCCAAGGGGCCAATTTGCCCCCAGTATTATGTGGTGGTATGAGATATTGAAAAACTATTGCAAAATGTGCTGCAGGATGTCCTGCCAAAACTGTTTTTGCAGTTTAATAAATCTTTTCCATGTTTTCATGATAAATCAAATTAGGAAATGACATTTATAACCCAGGAACAAAAATTGTGTTACATAGTGTTATAATTCTATACTGTATCCAGTAAAGTATCCAATAAAGGACTTGCTAGACTTCAATTCACTGCTATTTTATATTGTAAAATGCTCTCCCATGTCCACAATGCCACAAAAGCTCATGTAAAAATAAAAACCAGTTCAGACTCAAAATTGCTTTCACATCCCCGCCCCCCTTCCTCCTTCCATTTTGCGGACCTAAATAAAGTGGCTACTCACCACTGTGAATTGAAACTGAACTTGGACCAATGAATTCTGGATAACATCTGCCAATTTCCCAGCTAGCTACCATTCAATGAATCTTCTATGTATTTGTTCAACCACTCAAGCCATCACCCATTTTATTGACTATAAACAAAGAAGTAAGCCAATTTGCATCCTAAACAGCCAGTTACTGCTACTCAAATGTTTTTCTAAGAAAGAACTTTGACAATATTTTAAATGGATGTCTTTACTATTGTTGCTTTAATACAGGTTGTGAAGGAATCACAACCAGCAGAAAGGATTATTTTTACATTGCTGCTAAAAATTAAATTGTGCTATAAGTAAGCAATAACAATTTTTAAAAGCCTGTAGAGCAATAATTATTAATACTGAATCCAGCATGCAAGGAAATTGGTAGTGGGGTTCATGGGGCCAGCATTCTTAAAATGCTTATAGAAGCACTTTTGTTAATGACTGCTATCCCCCCCCCCCACTTTTTTTTGTTATACAGCAGTGGCTTCTTGGTGAGAGGGAGACTTCAAGGCTATGTCACCAAAGAGAGACCCATGGCATCTTCCCTGGAACTCAGCATCTGGCCCTGAACTAGCCATGCTTGGAAAATGGGCAGTGATAGAACTTCAAGTCAGAAAGCAGTGGCTGGCCACAGAATATGCAAGAACAGCAATGCAGTAGGAGTTTCTATAGAATTGGATGGAAATTCAATGTGTCTTGTAACCATTGCCATCATGGAACTCAAAAGTTGCATCCACCATCTGCCAAATGAGGGAAGAAAGACCACCTCTCCTTAAAGACAATATTCTACCTGTGCTATGGAAGGTTTAGAGGATTTTCCAACAACTTTATAATCTCCATAAGGTTTGAAAAAAACAGACATGAGAGACATCATGCAAACCAACATTGCAATGACCACTTCCAATGCACTCCACTTGTCTGGTGGGCAGTAACTGCATCTGTGTGCATACCAACACTTATATACATTAAGCTCCTCTATATATGTGGGGATTCCTATTGGGTCATATTCCAATGACCATGCTGCTTGAGGACAATGGAAATTATAGAATGACAAGATCTGGAAGGCACTAGGTTGGGAAGATATGGTCTAAAATGTTATGCTGTTGATACCTACTGCTTTGTAACTGTGCTCCAGCTTCTTGGACCATCTAAACACAAGAGGAGTCAAGTTATGTATGTAAATTTTTATAATATTAAAATGCTTTCTGTTATTAAAAGAAGGTAAAGAGAATGTGTGTGTATGTTTATGTTATTACAAAATAATTGTGTGGACATGAACAAAAAGTTAGAACTACAATTTCCAAAATGTTCCAAACCTCCAATAATTTCCTCTTATTTCTGCTATATAATTTGAGGACGGGGTATCATATACTGTGCTGCTTCAGGCAGTAAAATGACTTGAGCCAAGTTATCTTTTGGGTATAAAACATATGGCTCTGTAGTAATTTCTTTACACATTTCTTTTTTATACAGTATAGGAGTTACAGGCGTGGAGCAAAGTGGATTCAACATGAGAGCACATTGTTATCCTGACCCATTGTGCTGGATGCCTCCAACCAAACACAGTCCCTAAGTCTTAGTGTGAAAGAAATGTGGCAAAAATAAACTGGATCTTAACATTCAGTGCAATATTGTCACTGCATTGAGGAGGAGGTGCCATGACATTATGTTCCACACTACTTCAGAGAGAATAATAGAGAGCAGACAGGGTTTAAGGATAATTGGCACAACAAGATGACAGATTAGATATGAGGAGCAGAGGCATAAGGTATAAATTCAAGACTTCAGGACTGGCCTAACAGGAGAGATGTTGTCAAGAGAACTGCAAAGAACATAGGGAGAGGAAGATCTGAAGTGGGAAAAGATGAGGGAAATAGCAGATAGTGTTTCAAAAGTTTTGGAGAGTAAATTTTTTACTATATACTTGAACAATTTCTTAGTTTTGTGATCAGATGCAGTTGGTCAGAAAATATCGCTTCAACCTCTCCTCTTTAATAATTCACTTACTGCAAAGGATACATTCCTGGCCAGACCATGATTAGATGAAGCTGCAGATATGAATGAACACCATTAAATGACTTCACTTTTCAGTCCACCATACTATCAAATTCAGTTGGAAGACCTAGAAGTTCCTAGAGAGGTTCCCATAGAATCGCCTGGAGGACCTAGAAAACTCCTAGAGAGACTCACCCTAACCCCCAGGAGAAGGTAGGTGAAACATGCATCTAGAGAGCTAGATTCCTTCCATGAGTTCCATTATTAAGGGAATTTTACTGTAATATAATCCAGTTCAAAGCAGACAATCTGTATTTTATATGGCAGTGTAGAAGGAACTGGATTTAAAGTGCCTCAGTAAAGTGTGATGAGGTCCTTAGGCATGTTAATAGTAGGGGAAGGTCCCACTCTGTTCTCTGAACTGTGTTCATATAATTGTGCTTAAAAACATCGGGTTATGCTGGAACCCCCTTTAACATTATTTTTACAGTGTTTATCCTCAAATAAGCATGCCTAGCACTTTATTTTAGTCACTCCAAGAAGATGGATGCCCCACTAGTGTGGAGTGCTATCATATTACTAACAGTAAATATACATTTAGTATTCATTTTCACTGTCATTCTTTTTTTAAAAAAACCAACACAAATTAGTTACATTAATCAGACATGCAGCCAGTTGTGTCCAGATACGGGGAGTCCCCCCCCCCCAACATTAAATCCTCCCCAAGCCTTTATTTTCAGCCAAATTTCAGGCAAAAGAAGTTGAGCAGCATTTACAAGGTATGGTATCAGGACAGGTGGGCAAGACCTATAGAGGAAGGCAGAAGCAAATAATTGCCCTCCAACACTGCTCAGTTGCCCACCCCTGCTGTAAATCCTGTGCAGAACTTGTAGCATGAGACATTATGTGAAATAATGTCTCATGCTACAAGTTCTGCACAGGATTTACAGCAGGGGTGGGCAACTGAGCAGTGCTGGAGGGCAATTATTTGCTTCTGCCTTCCTCTATAGGTTTTGCCCACCTGTCCTGATACCATACCTTGTAAATGCTGCTCAACTTCTTTTGCCTGAAATTTGGCTGAAAATAAAGGCTTGGGGAGGATTTAATGTTTTTTTGGGGGGGGGGGGGAACTCCCCATATCTGAACACAATTTGGGATGCGTTTTCAGGCAGAAAATCATTCCTAAATTACATTGAACAAAATATAAAATGGGAGGAAGGAACTGGTGACATCTACCAAGTGGATTTAGTAGCTGCAAAATGGGGCTTGAGGGCACATGATATACATTCCCTATACATAGTCTACAGCTACTGAATTTGGAGCAGAATAATTCGGAGGAGCAATGAAATAATACAGCTGTGAAATACCATCAGTATACGTGCCAATATGACAAAACCAGGTTGGTTATAGCTTGTGGCAAAGCTTTCTTCACAGCATCTCAACCAATTGTCCTCACTATTAGCCTGGAAGAATGCCATCAAAGCATTGTCTCTTCCAATACCCTGAGACACATCCAGATTTGGTTCATCGTTGCACAGTAAACAAGAAAGCATATTTTTTTTCCTCACCCTGAGCTGCCACAAAATATCATGCTACTCAGGGCTGGTTTCATAGATAATGTGTGCATTCTTCTGAGTGCTTAAATTTGGGAACTAACTACTGGAAAATGGCATGCACCTATTGCCTTGTTTCATGAACAAGCAAAACTACTGGCACTTGATGGGTTGTTTGTACATTTGTGAGCATTCAGCCTGCCCTGTTGTATCCTTGTACTTCACATCACAATGGGAAAAGGCTGTAGTTTCTCCCCCGAGACAGGCACTTATGCAAATTATATTTTGCATGAGTTATGATATCTATGACCAAAAAAGATCATTTAGATTCCTGATTTCAGACCTATACTAAGGTCTCCCATGAGTAGTTATGATGTAGAATCAGTTTTGATCAAGTGACTTTGGGCATCATTCAGTGGTCTGAACCCATCTTTTACATATTTACTTATCATGTCAGAAGCAAATTGAGAATACATTTATAATGTATATATGTATTTAAAAACATCTTTTACATGAATGACTTGCAGTATGTTTACATGAACAAGGTCCAAAATTCCATCTTTAATGTTTCCAAGTAAATAAATTTTAGGAGACAAGACTGGGGAAAAGATATAATATGTTTCATTGTATAATAGTTGCCACTGCACAATACTCATATCCCCATTGTTGGTTGTCCAAAATGTCTGTTTTTATTTTCCTCACATAATAGTCGCATCCCGATTTGAGGCTGATTTTCCCTTCCTTCTTTCTATGAAGGCAATTCAAACTATAAAGTGGAGGCTTCTGAAGCTTCACATTTCTCTCCTCCCTTATCCACCCTCTTCTGAGGCAAGGCAGTTTACAAAACGATGAATGGAGTTCTTTGGAAAAAGGAGAGAATTTCAGAGAACTCCAGTTCAGGTTTTTCAGACTGCCATTCCTTTGAGGAAGGATAAAAGAAAAGAATAGAGCTTCAAACACCTCTATTTTATAGTTTTGAAATGGTCTTGCCTTCAGAGAGAGAAGGAAGGAAGGATGGGAATACCAGCCCCAAATGGCTCTGTAGTTTTTTTTTAAAAAAAAAAACAAAAAGAAATGGAGCAGTTTTTTAAAAATATCTGTTTACATAAAATAATGGGGGTCTTCAGGAAAGGTAAGGGGTAGGTAAGAAGTGGGGATTGGGAGGGGGGTTTGTGGGTGGTAGGTAGGTAGATAAGAGTTTAAGGGTAAGGCAAGGTTTTAGGGTAAAGGTGTTAGGGAAAGTTTGTTGGCTTCCCATCTTCTCATTCCTGGGAAGTTTCGTCTTCTTTTATCTCTCCTTCTTATTATGATCCTCTTATTCTTGTTCCATTAGATTATTCTAAGTCTTTTTCTTTCTCTTAATATTTATATCCAACTAAACATTTTCCTTTTTCCCAAAAAAATTTAGTTAATAATCTCCAATCTGCTGTTATTTTAATTTGTTTGTGTCTAAGTTGATGTGTCAGATTATCCAGAAATGGAGCAGTTTGAGACTGGATCATTCTTCCTTCTCCCCCTTTTGAAGGTAAGGCATTTTAAAAAAGAAACCAGAAAATCAATACCAGATTTTTTTTTCCTCGCATAAAAGTTTGACAAAAAAAAAAGTGGGAAAGTGTGACGAGTATGCAATGAAATGTGATACTTTTACAAATGCTCCAAATATTACTAAGCTGAAAAAATTGTACATATTTATAAATTTATAAATCACCATATTTTCACCCTTGAGAACACTTATATTCTGCCTTTAAAAATAGCTCAATATGCTAATGACAATGAGCCTTTTTAGTGTAGACACTGAAGTTGAGGAGTAATCTACATAAAGCAACACAGTTTATGTTTAATATTCTTTTTCCTGTTAGGTGACAACCTTGTGATTCCCAAACCTTTTGGCCTATCAAATTTGAAGACTGTGTCCTTAAGAAGTAACATTTTAGGATTGTTGTTGAGATTAATTAGATTTTGTAGCTTTCCTTTTTTACATTATGTTCAAAACATTCTTATTTTTTTATTTTGTAAAATGTCTATAGAGAGAGCTTTGGTTATTGCACGGTATAGAAGAGCAGTGAACTGAGTAAATAAATTAAATTAATTAAGCACTGCAAAATTAGAGTAAATGGCATTTTAAATGGAAGAAGCCATTAAAATAATTGTACACTTCAGTGGTAAAACAATTTAATACACAAGTTGCAAATCAGGCCAACTGGGGGCGAAAATCATTCACATCTTAAGAAACTTTCCAATGTAGAAAATGTGAAATATCCAGTTGAAGGCTATTAACATGGAATATCTGGGGCTGATGGTCTTAAATTACCAGATCAAACGTATCTATAAAGAATTGCTCTTGGCGAGACATCTGTGCTAGAAATGGTTTGTTGATATGTATCAAACAAAGTGCCTTCATTATTGAACTCTCCTTGGAGTTGTGCTAAAAGTAAATATAATTATGTGATTTCAAAATGTACCAAAATGCTTAGGACACTGCACCATTCCATATGAATTGTGCAGTGAAACTACTTTTGGTTGTATTCTCTAGACTTTAAAGGAGATGTTCAAGGTGATGAAAATATTTAAGGGCTAGAGATCAGCATCTTGAATATATCCTTTAAGTCTAGAATTAAATTTCATATGGATTGACCACTCTGGTTGTTTATTCATTTAGTTGCTTCTGACTCTTTGCGACCTCATTGGCTAGCCCACTCCAGAGCTCCCTGTTGGCCATGGCCTCTTTTAAAGTCTTTCAAAATCTTTCAAAGTCAAGCCAGTCACTTCAATGATACTATCCATCCATCTAGCCCCTGGTGGCATGGTGGGTTAAACCTCTGTGCCGGCAGGACTGAAGACCAACAGGTCGCAGGTTCGAATCTGGGGAGAGGCGGATGAGCTCCCTCAATCAGCTCCAGCTCCTCATGCGGGGACATGAGAGAAGCCTCCCACAATGATGATAAAAACATCAAATCATCCAGGCGTCACCTGGGCAATGTCCTTGCAGACGGCCAATTCTCTCACACCAGAAGCAACTTGCAGTTTCTCAAGTTGCTCCTGACATGACAAAAAAAAATCTTGCCCTTGGTCAGCCCCTCTTCCCCTTTCCTCCAATTTTCCCCAGCATCATTGTCTTCTCCAAGTCTTCCTGTCTTCTCATGATGTAGCCAAAGTACTTCATTTTTGCTTCTAATATCCTTCCCTCCAGTGAGCAGTCAGGTTTTATTTCCTGGAGCATGGACTGGTTGGATATTCTTGTGGTCCAAGACACTCTCAGAATTTTTCTCCAGTACCACAGTCCAAAAGTGTCTATCTTCCTTCGCTCAGCCTTCCTTATGGTCCAGCTCTCATTTCCATAGGTTGCTACGGGGAATACCATTACTTTAACTATGTGGATCTTCATTGCCAGTGTGATGTCTCTACTCTTTTATTGAGATTGGTCATTGCTCTCCTTCCAAGAAGTAAACATCTTCTGATTTCCTGGCTGCAGTCTGCATCTGCTGTAATCTTCATGCCTAGAAATGCAAAGTCTGTCACTGTCTCCTTGTTTTCTCCCTCTATTTGCCAGTTATCAATCAGTCTGGTTGCCATAGTCTTGGTTTTTTTGATGTTTAACTGCAATCAAGCTTTTGCACTTTCTTTTTTCACCTTAAACACTCTACTGACACTTAAATACCTTGCTGCCCTGATAATGTTATCTAGTTTGATTATTTCAATTAGAATAGGAGGAAACTCCTGCAAACACCAGCTTGCATTATATGATGTGTTGTTTAGAAGTATACACAGGTATATACCAACATGCATACATACATAGGGCAATGCCAATGAACACCTCTTTTGGATTAGAGTTCAAGAATAGCACAAACATATGGTGTGACTTACAAAATGAATTGCCCATCACTTTAAATAACATCTCCTGCTTGAACGGATGGCCAATGAATTTCATTTTCTGCCTCCAGCATTGGCTTTTCTGTACCTGATATTTTCAAGACGAACATGTCAAAGCAAATCATGTTCCCCAGCCACTTAGGCAATATGATATAGGTGGAAAGGGATGACCATGTTGCTGCCCTTGACAAGAATTGGTCTTGGGACATAAGAATTGATTAGCATTAACCACAACATCTCATTACTTAAATGATGAGATCACGCATCCTTGGAACCCTATAAATATTAGTAATGAAAACACAAGAGCACCAAGAGTTGTTTTTTTAAAATATATATTTTTATTTTAGGACATACACATATACAAACACAACAGTTACAATTCCCACCACCACCACGAGGATTATTTTCTTTCACATATTAATCCTTTTGGAGACAAGTCTAAATTTACATACTGTATAACATTTGTATTCTATTTCTTATGACCTGATCTCTAGACTTGTTCATAATGTAATTCTTGATCTGGTTCCATCTTTCTTCAACTTCTTGCATTCTATTTTCATTACATTTTGAGTCATTTAATTGTACACCCATAATTTCAAATTCCATTTGGTCCACCATATACTGATACCATTTATTTACTGTCCACATTGATTTGTCTTTCCATCCCAATACTAGGACTGCTTGTGTGCACTCAATTATTGCTTCCTTTATTTCCCTGTTATTTCCCATTCCTTCTCTTTGTACTAAGACCGCCATTTCTTTTGTTATAACCCAATCAGTCCCTAATATTTGGTTTGACACATTTTGTATTGTTTGTCAGAAATATTGTACCTGTTCACATTCCCAAATCATGTGCATAAACCGTTGTGCATTAAGCCAATGCTCTTTCTTGTTCAGTGAGATCCAAGCATGCATTTACTCTCCTCTCCTACTCCTGTTTTCATCTTCTGGGGCTTCTTGACAACAAATACTTCTGCAGTTTGATGCTTCTATCTGTAAGCTTGTCTCCACCATTTCCATTTCTCACACATGTTTTTACCAAACTTTTCCCTTCTCTCCTCAAATTCCCTTGATTCCATAGCATTGAGATATGGCAGTTAGAATGGTGCTCAACAACCTTGCCCCCTCCACAATATGACATCATTTCAAATATTTAGACATGGCTATCATATCCCCTCTCAACTTTCTTTTCTACAAGCTTAACATAACTATCTCTCTGTGTTAGTTGGTACAAAAGTGAGATGATCCAAATTTGAATCCTCACATATTTGTGAAGATGGCTGGGTGACCTGGGCCAGGGTATACTGCATAATTAAGGCAGTTTTCTGCTGCTCTAGAAACTAGGAGCAACGGATTCAAACTGCAGAAAAAATGATTCTGTCTAAACATTAGAAAGAACTTCTGGATGTCAGTTGACTATGCTGCCTCAGAGTGTGGTAGGGTCTCCTTTTTTTGGACGTTTGGAAATAGAGGCTACATGGCCATCTGTTGGGTGTGCTTTGATTGTGTTTACCTTAATGGCAGGAGGTTGGATTGGATGGTTCTTGTGCTCTTTTCCAACACTATGATTCTATGAATAGGTCTCCTTCTTTGTTTTCTCTGTGAGCTCTCCTTATCTGTTTTTTCCCCTTTTTGGAAATTCATCCTGACAAATATTTGAGTCTCTTCCACCCCCACTAAAATCTCTTGGGCCTATACTTATGAAACCTGAAACAATGCTTTGTATCTGTATTAACAATCCCCAAAGGTGACGGGATCAATATCAGACTGTTTTATAGGTTCATTAATTCTTTTTCTTAGTATGTTCATTTTCACAGAGGATATCCTAGGGCCCCATTTACACTAAATAAGCAACAAGTGTAGACTTTAGTTGGCATGAACATTATTAACACAACAGGAAATCCATTACAACTGTGAAAATACAGATAATTATCTTCTCCATACATGCTCTTCACAACTTGCCTGCTCCAGTGATGTTCCTTTGCTATGGAGTCTTGAGGGTCTTATAAAACTTATTGCTCAGGAAATTGTGCCACATTGTTATTGTTCTATTTTTCCTGATCCATCCAATAAAGGAATTTTCTGATCCATCCAATAACATGAAGTGCCTCCTCAAGGATGCTATATGTGAACATGAGAAATGAAACTTCCATGGTCATTAGGTCCTCTGAATATGGAGATGTCTTTTGCATTTCTCCTGTGTATCAGATACAGCCTTGCTTTATTTTTCACTCTCAGATCAGAGTCAAAAGAAGAATGAATTAAAAAAACCCTACATTTACAAAATGCAAGATAATTTAAGCAGCCCAGCAGGCAGTTAAAGTTCTTAACAGTAAATAAAATTAAAAAGAATAAATCAAAACCAGCATTACTTGGAACTTTCAGGCCAAGAGATTTGTCATGTGTTTGGGAACCAGAGAAGCATGGGAACAACAACCAGCTCTTGAAAAAATGAATATGAGAGAAATATTGGCTTGTTACTCTAGGCGAGTCTCCTGAATTTCCTTTATGATAAATTCATTTTACAGGTTTAGTGCATTTGCAACCATTTATTTCTTTGTTTCTGAAGATAAGGCAAATTCTCATTATAGGATGGATTGTAATACCAATTAGGAAGGTTTCCTTCTCCTTTTCATGTTTCTATGTCATGAGTACAGCATGCAATCTTTCAGAAAGGATGTGCATAGGATTTAATGTATTTCAGTGCATAATAGTCAGAAAAGGGGGAATGACTATTATGTAATGGCAACTATTATGAGGTGAAAAAAACCCCACTTTGAGAGACCCTTTTCATGGTGTAATATTCCCCTTAAAGGTGTAGCTGCACATGATAGATGAAGTTCCACCTGCCACAGCTGCACCCACAAAGTGTAAACCTTCCATAGCTCAAATGGGAGAGGTGAGCAGGCGTGTGAATGTGCTCACCCACCTGAGGGAACAGGCATGCAGGCAGGTGAAGCCTCACCCACCTGCACATATGGCCCCTTCACATATGCGATGGTGACTATTATGCGGTAGAATGTGGTATATTATTTGATTGCTTTTCTTCAACAAGAACCAAACAGATGAAGGAAACCTCTGACATCTTCTAAATAAATCTTAGCCCTATGTCATCTAAAGATTCAATTATATATTGGCACTATTCACACAACATCATGCATGTTTTCTCCAGAGGTAAGAGAACAGTTTTATTTAGATATTTGGAGAGATACACAGAAAGTGTAGAGGAATGCATTTTCCCCATGTAATTTTTATTGCAAAATATGAGGAAGGGTGCAAGAGTGGTTATAAAACAGGGCGTTTTTAACATCATACATCTTCGTCTTGCTCCATCAAAAAAAAGTTTATATGATGTTTATAAAAAGAACATTTCTTTTCTAATTTAAAACAGAAAGATAGAAGAGTGTATGTACAGTGTTTTGAAACAAAGGAAAGTTGAGAAATGCAAAATAGAAAGCCTTAATTAACACTTCCTACCTTGTCTCTGCTGTCTTCTTCACCATAAAAAATCTATCCTTTTTGTCATAAATCTTCTCATCTCTGGTAGATTAACTTTCCAGAATCCCTTGGGTATCATTGAGGATCCTGTTGTTCTTGTCACCAACTTCTCTATTTTTTTCTTGTTATTACTGCATCCCTGTGCTACTAATTTTCCCTTAATGCTGTAAAACACACATACACACATAGTCAATAAAAGGATACCATTCTTCTTCAAATTTGGAAGGATCTGGTGATTGTACAAGCCTTGTCAGTTTGTCAATCTCTGCAATATCCAGGATTGTTGTACTAAGAGAATTCCCACTGCAGATATTAAAGAAATGAAGAGACTACTTTTTCCTGACTGCTAAGTTCAGGAAGAAAGGCTAAGGTTCTGATGGGACAATCCAGAAGGAATGATGGTATTGTATAAAGGACAAAGATAATGGTTAACATTGATCATGAAGGCCAAGGAATTTTATGAGAAATTTTAAAAAATGTAGATTCAGAGGAAACATCAGAAGAGCAAAGAGAAGAATAGACCCAAGCACAACAAAAAGAACACAAGAGAACCAAGTAGACCAGCACCCAAGAAAACAGGTAGAAATGACAATCCCAAATGATTTATTGGATCAGGATGGTGCTCAAAAACAGCACCAGGCCATCCCACAGGATGAAGAAATGGATGATCACAGATTGTTAGAAGAATGAAGAACCTAGAGATATTCTCTTTAAATACAAATAGACTGAACTCACCAAATAAAAAGAGAAAAGTTTTCACTATTTGAGAAGTAGAATGTCAATATAATAGCACTACAGGAGACACATATAAAACAACAGGACAAGAAATACTTAAAACAAAAAAGACTGGGAGAAGAATTTTAAAATGTCCTAGGATGAGATCACATTAGTGTTATAGAATGGAGGCCTTTGTCTCCCTATTGCCTGGTTTGCTTCTGCAGAATTCTGGGAAATGTAGTTTAGGGAAGCTGAGGACCTCTCTAGCTGAGAATTTAAAAAGCCCCCACCCTAAACTACATTTTCCAGAAGTCTGCAGGAACAAACCAGGTGCTAGGGAGACCAAACCCTTCATTTTATAATGCTAATGTGATCTTGTCCCTAGTTTCCCTCTCTCTTTTCCCCTGGTCCTCAGTTTACTTCAACTGCTGCAAACTGATTTCAAAGTGCAAAAGTACTTTTCACTTACTGAGTAGGGATGGGGTGTGAAGAAAGGAGAGAGAGATTTTTGCCCTGCGCAAATAGGACAGAACAAACATATGTAGCCACTCCTAGCTTGTGCCATCTTCCTGAGAGGTAACTTTTGCCATCTTGGCCACACTCTCATGTAACTTGTGTGCTGAAATGTTGGATGATATGAAACTGTGACAGAGGTGGCCATGGGATTTTATAAGGCATACTGTACAGATGGCTCCTAAATGAGAAATCAGACATGTAAATATCATTAACTGTTTATAAAAATTAAAGTTAAAGAGATTCACCTATTTTAAAAGTACAAATCAATACATAGAAATAGCAATAATATGCGTGAAAGTTCTTCTCAAAATTCCACTGCTAAGAGCTGTTATCTTTCAACCTACTTACACATTAAAAGAAATCTCTTTTTTTTTATTAAGCTGAGAGTTGCCTGCAAGAAGGCCTGAGGTAGTAAAGGAAGAGAGATTAAAGTCTGTCAGGCTGAAGGAGAATATATGTTAACATGTCAGACTCAGAACTTTTGTTCGATCATTTTCTACTAGAATCACAGATGGCATGGCTTTTTGTTTGCATGGCCTAATGTTCAATCATGCATATAGCTTCCCTTAGGCTCCTTGTAAGCTCACTATGGGCTCCTTGAATAATAGTGTTCTTTGCTCAAGTGGGAAAAATGCAGTGTGATCTTACTGTGATTTTCAAACTTCCAAACAGGAAATCTGCAGTAATCCAATTTATGCCATGGCAGGGTTTGCCATTATTAACTTTAAATAGTCATTATTTCAAAGCAAATCTTTTTATCAGGGACTAGCTCCATTAATTAGTCAGCCTGGAGAGATGGAAGTACTTCCATTTCAATCTCTGAGTCACAGTTCAAATTCATAATCACAGAAGATTAACCCAGAAATAACTAAGTCTAGCCAAATAACATAATGCTGCAAATCTATACCCAGTTACATGTCTGCATTTTCATGAATAATCTATGTATGTTTGTATTAATTTTCTTGCACTTTTACTATATATACATTTTTACAATAAATATTTCACAATCCAGTGTAGGGTTTCTAGACAAGTTCTAGAAGGTTGAATCTCCCTTTTCTGGAAATCCGAAAGGTGAAATATACCAAAAACCTAAAACTTGACTAGCCCCCTTTCCAATTCTGCACATGAAACAACATTTTGTGTACAGAAAATAATAATGGTAGATAGAAATATTACTTTCTGTACATTTGTGCACAGGAGGAAGTCCTTGAAATACAATGTTAATCAGTCCAGGATTTTTTCATCAGTGCTTTTGACACCCAAGAAACATGTTATTTTTCAAATATTCTTTCTATGCATAATATGGTGCTCACTGAAGAAAATGTATTTTTATGATCAATTCAGCCTTGTTTTTTTTATTATTTTCTATAGAATTCTTCTTATTGATGTCAGATGCTTGTATATTAAATATTTATCCTTGTAACATTTATTTGATCTGAGCTTTTATAAGGTTTTATACTTTATTGCATATTTTTATTAACATGAATGTGCTAAAATATGGTCTAAATGTTTTTTGGAGGTGGTGGGGGGAGGAAATTGCATCCAATGCTTTTGATGGGTTACATCTCTCTACCCCTTTAGTTGAATAGGCTATGACCAAACCTGTTTATATATTGTTCCTCACTTTATTGCTTGGCATAATCCTTTAGTGTTCAAAAGGATGGTATCTTCTATCATGAAAAAATAACACTTACACAAGCAATTAATTTTAAGACTAAACATGCAGGAATTAGCATTTAAATAGAAATTAGACTCCAGACCAGTAACTAAATGCCATAAGCTTAAATGGTCAACTCACACTTTCAAGCTGAAGCTTTTGGAGATCTTGCGCCTCTATTCTAGCTATAAAACTGTATGGTACCAATCTGGCACAAAAAAACTAGGATTCTGCTCATTTCATGATTTTGTTTTTTATTTATGTAGAAGTAAATACATGAAAACAAGATAGTGTGTTTACGGTAATTTTTGACATGTATATGTCAAAATTGGAGAAGTTATGTTCAGAATACCCCATCCAGTATGGTTAACCAATATACTGATTGAGAGATGCAAGCTGTAATCTAAAAAAGTATTTGAAACTATGGATGCTGGTGTCAAAAATGATCTAGAAACACACTATTTTCCTGTTTTCACAACTATCCAAATTATGAAAGATGACATATAAACATCCGTGAAAATACGTTAGGAAACTTACAATGACCCCCTCCTCCCAATAATTAATTCTGAAGTAGTGTTTTTAATAGAAGGGATCGTTTTTGGGTATTTTGCTGTTGTTATGTACCTTTCAAGGTGTCGTTAAGTTGAACCTTTTCCTAAGAACCTTTTCTTAGCAAAAGGATTGCCTTTGCTTTACTTTGAGGGTGAGACACTGTGAAGTCAGCTAGTGGGCTTCCGTAGCCAAGTAGGGATTTGAGCCCTGGTATCCAGATTTATAGTCCAATGTTCAAACCACTAAACCATACTGACTCCTTTGAAGTATTTAGCAGTGTTTTTCTCTTAGGAGATGGGAAAGGATGCCTGATATGGATCTAATGATTCATTCCTATGCATTCCGCAGGCAAAGATAGATATGCCTCGTTACAGATTTGTACTGCTGCATGTTTATGTTCCTGTCAAACTTCATCAGCTCACAAGCTAATAGAAAATAAAACCATTAATGTGAAATTGCAGATTGCATGGTATGCTCTTTTAGTTTAAAGTGCTTCGGGCAATTGTTCAGTACATTACAAGATTTACATTAGGAGCAAGCATCTCTCTCAGTTCCTGGGGTCACACACTCCCTTCACTGAAAGGCAGAGGGTTGCATGCCTCATGCTCCGCACCATTTTTTAAAAATTAAACATGTCACCACCATATCGAATGCCATAGAGAGGGTTTTCATCACTTGTTTGTAATTTTGTGATCTTTTAAGAGAGGCCCTGTGGTTTCTGGGTTAAAACATGAGATTTCTTCCAATGATGTGCATTATGTATTGAATGCTAATCACAGTTGCTCATGATTTATCATTCAAGCATACAGACAGAAATTTTAGCAAAAGAGGCAGTTCCTGAGGGGAAAGGTTCTTTCTTGCTTTCTTTGGGAGATAGGCTAGGGAATATTTGATCTAGCTTACCTTTTTCTTTCTAGAGGGAGACCTGGCACAGCAACAGCTGGAAGGAAAGGAGGAAGTTAAGTAAAGTAATAAATCTGTCCCCCTCTTCCAAAGGTTTGCAAATTTCATCAAGGACTCATTTAAACTCTGCAAACTACAAAATATTTCCAAAAGGTGGACATGATTGGAAATCACTGTATCTCTTCACCCACAACCTCTCCATGAATAAAACTCTTCTCCCTTGAAAAGGTGAAGCATATAATTTCAAATGAAATTCCAGTGCATTATCAGGTCCTAGTCATATGAAAGACAAGGCCTATTGAGATATTTATTTATTTACTATATTTCCAAAGGGGACTCAAGGTGGTTTACATATATAGGCAATAATTTGATGCCAAAAAACACACACAATAAAAACATACACATTAAAACAATCATTAAAAATATATAAAACCTTAAAACTACATTATTTAAAATCATGCAATCAAATATCATAGTCCATGGCTGTTCCTATTTAAGATCGCATTATTTCATCCTTTCTTACTGCACTGAATGCTTGGTTACACATCCATATCTTTAGCCTTTTCCTAAAAGTCAAGAGGGAGGGGGCTGATCTAATTTCACGCAAGAGGGAGTTGCATAGTTGAGGGGCCTCAACTGAGAAGGCCCTGTCTCTCGACCCTGCCGAATGCACCTGTGAAGGAGGCGGGATTGAGAGCAGGGCCTTCTCAGAAGGTCTTAACCTCCTTGCCAGCTCATAGAGGGAGATATGTTTGGATATTCTTCATTTGCAGAATTATTCATTTAGATTTATTTCTGGCTCAAAATGGATAATAAAACTTGATAACCTGAAAACTCATTAAACCATTTGTAACTTTTTGTGTAATTTTAACATGCTGCCATTGTGAAATATATTGCTTTGAAATAGGGTCTGTCATTTTGAAACACCTTGTATAACAAGCTGCTCCTTTTCTCAGTGAACTGGAGATTTGTACTCAGCCCTTTCCTTTTGCCTGGTCCACTAAAACTGGAGATGGGCCATGAAAACTGGAGACTCGAAGTTAAGCACTGAGAGCTGGCAACCTTAGGAAGTAGGGATGCCAGAGGTCCCATTTACCCTAGGAATCCTGTATTTGGGCTCACACAATTTAGCTCTGTATTGGTATACGAGAACTCAAATGTTCTGTTTGAGAGTGGATGAAAACCACATTCTTATCAAACCAGCCCCAAACATTTTCTTTACCAACCAATTGCTGGGATTTCAGCTGACACAACACTTTTCTTCCTCCTCTCTGCCAGCCCAAGATGGTACAAGTGGCCAAGTAAGGTTCTCATCCCATGAGGGCTGGCTTGTAATTGCAAAATGTGCATGAGTTTTTGGAATTCCCATGAGTGTTCAAATCTTGTTATCACGCTTGATGTGATAGGTTTCAAAAAGTTATTATGTCTGCCTCACATAACCCAGATTGTTCTGCAGGAAATATGGTACCTCTAGACATTTCTGTTGGAATCTAGTTTTTCTGTTCTTCCACATTTTGAACTTTTGCCATCCTGATTGCACTCTAGTGCAGTGGTTCTCAACCTGTGGGTCCCCAGGTGTTTTGACCTACAACTCCCAGAAATCCCAACTAGTTTACCATCTGTTAGGATTTCTGGGAGTTGAAGACCAAAACATCTGGGGACCCACAGGTTGAGAACCACTGCTCTAATGTTTCTTGGATACACATGCCCCCATTTTCATCTGAGAAATGCTGAAAGATATACTATCTATGCCTTGATTTTATTTTTCTGAAGAGCAATCTGCAACTGAAGAAAGCAAAATGTTAGTTGGCTTCCATTGGGTATATTCATGGAACATCTTAATGCAATTAGGGCTCCTTCAACCAAAATAAAGTGGCATTCCATTTGCAAAAGCAGCTGCTTGATATGAATGGCAATGAGTGAGGGACACACACAAACAACGCAGGGCTGCTGAATGAGAAAGTATGTTTGGGATCAATTTCTATGAAAAAAGGAAACGGTGCAGCACAATGACTGGAGGAAGCAGGAGCTCTCTTTTTGCTTAATCTCTGTTGTTTTTCTTTTTAGTATGCTAAATGAGCGGCAGAATGAAACAAAAGGTAGCTGATGTTTTCCTGGAACTACTGAGAAATAGATACAGCAGAAGATTTTTTAAAAACTCTCCTGCATTTGAAAGAAACGAAAGGCATTTTCTTTTTCTTTTAACATTAAGGATTAAGAAACAAATCCAGTTTTGAACTGTGAGGTGCAATTATGACAGCTGAGGAAGAGATAAAAACCTATAATTTGCAACTATGTGTTTTTGTTGTTGGCCGTCTTTGAGGATTGGAGCACCCTGTGTGGCATCCGGTAAAATCCTGTGATGAATTAGGGTACATCAGTGCCCTCAGTTTGAAGTTTCATTTATTAAACTAAGATCCCTGAATTATTCAGCACCAGCCACTAACAGATGCCTTCAAGCAAGAGACACAGTATCTCACAAATTCACAGCCCTACAAATTTTCAATCCAGGCGACAGTCTAAAAGAAGATGGCATCAAACTACAAATGTGACAGTTGGCATCATAAAATCTTATAGTGCCTGGAAAGTTTTAACCCGAGTCTATTTGTTTTTTGGATCCCCTGGTAGTGCAGTGGGTTAAAGCGCTGAGCTGCTGAACTTGCTGACTAAAAGGTTACAGGTTCGAATTTGGGGAACGGTGTGAACTCCCGTTGTTAGTCCCAGCTTCTGCCAACCTAACCATTCGAAAACATGCTCTGAATCAACAAAAACATAGAAATATGCATAGTTGTGACATATGCAAATGTGAGTAGATCAATAGGTACCACTCTGGCAGGAAGGTAATGGTGCTCCATGCAGCCTTGCTGGCCCCATGACTTTGGAGGTGTCTACCGACAATGATGCCGCTTCAGCTTAGAAATAGAGATGAGCACCAACCCCCAGAGTCAGACACAACTGGTCTTAATGTCAGGGGAAAACCTTTACCTAACCTATTTATTTTTCACTGGAAATGGGGGGGGGGGGGGGGGAGCAACAGAGATGTCATTGAAACAGGAGAAAACCTGCAAACATTTAAATTGCAGGTGATTTATAAAGAAATTAAATGCAAGTGGGTTTACAGAGCAAGAACAATTTGTCTGTCTTATTTAACTGTCTATTCTGAAAATATTAGTTCAGCAGAGTGTCTCTATAACTGAGAACGCAGACAAGTGGTGAAAATATTCAAGTGATAATAAACTCTATATTAACCTAAGTTTTTAAAACAATCCTAATGTGTTGTCGAAGGCTTTCATGGCCAGAATCACTGGGTCTCAACCAATCCTAATGTTTGTATGCCCTCAAAACTTTTGCTAAAGGTTTTGTTTACGCATTTGTATACAAGCCCTGTGTTTTGTACCAATATCCAGTTATTGTCAAAGCCTCGACCCTCAAGTCAATAGCCTAACTGAGAGGGAAACATTAACAGAATAACTCAACAGAGAAGCCAAATGTCCACTCCATGAGACGATTACCAGAGTTTCTAGAGTACCAGGTTGAATCAGAGTCTGTAAGTCAAGATCCAAGGTAAGTCCAGGATTCAGGAAACATGAGATATCAAGAGTCCAGGGTCATGATTTCTACAACTGAGGTTGCAGCCAGCCATCATGTATCAGTCTTCAGTTCCTTAAATCCTAAATTTACAGGTGTTACCTGTTACTGACTCTTCTCAGTTAATCTCAAAGACCTGCATAGCTGAGACCTTTCTTTTTTTTGCAAATCTATAAAAACTGGAATTTTAAACTCTTCCTCAGCCTGCTCTGAGGAACTCGCTTGCACTTGTTCAGCAGGCTGAGGAATAGTAGCTCCTTCCATGGACTTTGCTTCAGAGCTTGGCTGGGAGAGCTGTTGGGCACTGTTGGGCTCCAGCTTTACTGCTGTGTCCTTCCCCAGAATCTCCTCATCTGTGCTTCCCAAACTGTCCATGACAAATGCACCCACAACTGTGCAACTGACAGATCAAATTGTTAGCATCCAGAAATTCAAACATTGTCCTTTTCATTCAGAACTAGACCCAAATATTGTAATATTTTATAGGGTTTTGTAGAACATACCAAAATTTTGTGATACCAGCTATAATGGTCTAGTAGTATTGAAACATATCACTCAAACTAAAATCTTTCTTTCTGTTGAACAAGCCCAAAGCCTTGAGCAATGTTCCCACTGTTTTCATAGGTTCATCATCAATGGTTATTGCATTTCAGGCATTCTGTGGGGCACTTACACTTCCAAAAACCTTTCTAACTACTTACTGTTTACATTCTCATTAGATCTAAAAACTTGGCTCTTCCAATGTGCCTGTTGGGGTTCAGTCTGATCCTGATCTGTGTGAACAGGATTCTCTGATAGTTTTTCAAACTGAGCAAGCTCTCCCTGACTCTGACAGTGTGGAATGTGTTGTTGATGCAGAGGTCAGTGGGAATGAAAATGAAACCCAACAGTTAGAAGAGAATGTTTTGGAAGTTAGCCGTGATATCTCCCCACCTGGGCTTGATAATGAGGTCCGAAGAGAACAGATAGTGAGAGATAGATTTGTTTCCCAGTCTGTACGAAGGTCACAGCGTCTTCAGCAGAAAGAGTCCCAAACAGAAAAGTCAAGGGACGTTTCTAAGAATAGCTTCTTTGGTTTAAAAGCATCCCTGCCGGGTGCTTCTTTAGGTCAAGCAACGTTCGGGACTGTGGCTGGTCTTGGCAGAATTCCTGTGTTCCATGGCCAGTAATCCCAGAGGCTTGTAGTTTCCAAGTTCATGGTTAGTAAAAGGCTAACAGACTCCTGGTTATTGTTTTGTGGCTTTTGAAGTTTTGCTCAAGTTCGGAGATCCTATTGACTACTGTGTTTTTCTGTGGCTTTTTTACTCTGCATTTACCTTTCTTTTGTAACCAATTTTTCATCAATAAACAAGGATTGCTTTTCCTACAGTCCAGAGTGGTGGATTTAATCTTATGGTCTTGTTTCTTGAACTGGGATGCAACAGTGCCTTTGGTGAGTGAACATTTATCCCATTTTTTTGTCTGTTCCAACTATAGTTACATCCTCATGATGCACTTTCCTCCCGTCCTTAATGAAGGTCTAACCTCATTGTTTGCCCCTTATGAGCTCCTCCCTCAGAAACATAATCTCCCACTACTCTCTCATCCAGGATTTTATCAATTTTATCCTGTGCATTTGGCCCGCTCACTGTGTTCTAAATCATCATGTTATTTTGTAACTGTTTATTTTAGTTTGTTACTTCATGTATTTTATTTTGATGTTATTTTTGCTTCTTTGTATTTTATTTTGCTGTGTTGTATTTTTGGCCTTGGCCTCATGTTAGCTGCTCGAGTCCCCTTTGGGAAGATGGTGGTGGGGTATTATTATTATTATTATTATTATTATTATTATTATTAGATAAAGGTTAAGTGAGTTGTCCCACTGATATGTATGCAAACATCTCTTTTGTACTAGTTCTAGTGTAATCTGTGGCATTAATTTTAATAAGTGATTGTGTTTTTCCTGGATTTTGTTTGGTGATTTTAGGTTTTATTCTACTTAGAATATTTCTTTCTCTTGCTCCCATCATGGCATCCGGACCTCAGGAGGGAGGGCTCTTTAACTGTGGAACTCCTTCCCTACGAGAAATAGGGACTAATCTACATGTATAAAAGGTCAAAAAGAGCAGGACATGATGAAAAAGGCAGAGCATTACATATAAAGTCAGCTCACAGAGGCTATTATAAATATATACCCTCTGATTCCTTTTAAATCCAGAATAGTGTTACATAGAGAGATAGAATAGTGGCATCTTGGAAGTTCCTGATAAACATATTGAAAACAATCCAAAGTAACTAGTCTCAATATTCTCAACATATTGTACCTGTCTGCTGTGAAGTTATTGAAACTAAGGAGTATTAGAAGAATGAATATGTGTTGGAGGAAAGTTCTGAGAGTGCCTTGGACTGTGAGAAGATCCAACCAGTCCATACTTCAGGACATAAAAGCCCGACTGCTCATTGGAGGAAAGGATATTAGAGGCAAAGATTAAGTATTTTCGCCACATAATGAGAAGACGGGAAAGCTTAGAGAAGACAATGATGCTGGGGAAAATGGAAGGAAGAGGAGCCGACCAAGGGCAAGCTGGATGGATAGTATCCTTGAAGTGACTGGCTTGACCTTGAAGTAGATGGGGGTGGTGACAGCTGACATGGGGCTCTGGCATGGGCTGGTCCATGGGATCACAAAAAGTCGGAAGCGACTGAAGACTGAACGAATGAACAACAACAAGAAGAATGAATTTGGGAAAGAACAAAGCAGATATATGTTTCTGACCTGTTATACAAAGATAGTTCATGGTTTGAGTGCTGAGGATGAGAATCTCACTCTAAAATGTTGGCCATGAGCCACTGATGTTACACGCAAGCAAACCATTTCCATTAAGGTTATTAGATTAAGCTACTAATTGGTTGGAAAGACAACAAGGTCCTGGATTGCTCTCCACCACCATTGTTCTATTATTCATAAAAAGACATCCTCCCAGTCTCTGTGTTTCAGAGTGTCAACTTCAGGGACTTTAAATAGGAGCATTCTAGCTCATTGCTCAAATCACAGTAACAACAGTAACTGGCTGTATGAGCATGATTGTGTTTACTGGCCCTTACATAAAAATGTCTGCTTCCTAGGCTTGGTAAATAGAGAAATCATCAAAGAGGTTGTCAAGGTCTTCTGCACCACTGAGTTCCTCAACAAACTAGGCCGATGCTACTCCAGTTTTGCCAAAATGCTAGAATTTTGTAAACAGTTGTAGTAACCTGCCTTCTAGTCTACTTGATTTCTCTGGCTTTGAAATCTGTCCTAATAACACAATCTACCTTTGGTTTTTGCATAGGCCTTGACCTACAATTTGGTTAACTTAGTATCTGGGCTTTGTCAGTGTTCTACCATGAAATTAAATGGATCATAAGCATTTTAAATCCAGGATTTGGATTAATTAGTTTTTGAACTGAACTGACAATCATGATAAGCAGAAGGAATCAAAGAGAAGAAATGATAAAAGTGCAACAAAGGAACTTCCTTCGAGTTGTTTGATAATATTGTGGCTGTGCAGCAATGATAGGTGAAAGTACCTTAGAAAGAAATGCAAGGAGAGATTTTGAGAAAGATAAGTGTGAGAAAATATTTTCCATTTGCAAATTCAATTAAATATATAAATAACTGGATTCATACTGGTCCAATACAATGCTAAGCTAGTGCAATGGCTGTAAGTAATACTTGATGTGTGATTTCGCATTGTTGGAAATTGCCAGCAACTTCAAGAAACAAGAAAGAGGACATATTCAAAACTGATTTAAATTAGTTGTCCCAAATCCTAATTAATCTTAGCTGAGACTAAGAAATTCAATAATTTCACCCTCATATGCTCTGGATCAGAGTTTAGAAAATATTCTGCTTTGGACTACAACTTCCATGAATCCCGCACCAACATGGCAGGTTGTATTGGCTGGACATCCTGGAAATTTTTGTCCAAAATGCATCTCTCTTTAACACCATTCTGGATTTATGGAAAGAAATAATATTCTACTCAGCCTTCAAAAATGATGCCACTTGTGATTAGGCATATATATAAAATTTATCACATAATCCAGTGTGATCGGATTTTTCTCTCTTTCTCTCTTTTTTAAAAAGGTGAGTCTTCTGATGCTGGATTGCTTTGTTTCAACAGACTCTGTGTTACTGCCCTATATATACTTATGGAAAGTATTACATGGCTCTTGAAAGTGATGGATTTTTTTCTCATGTCAGAAATGACTAGAGAAGTTGCAAGTTGCTTCTGGTGTGAGTGAATTGGCCATCTGCAAGAACATTGCCCAGGGGATGCTTGGATATGTTACCATCCTGTAGGAGGCTTCTCTAATGTGCCCACATGGAAACTGGAGCTGACAGATGGGAGCTCACCCTGTCTCACAGATTTGAACCACTGACCTTGAGGTCAGCAGTTCAGCCGGCACAAGGGTTTAACCCATTGCACCACCGTGGCTCCTGAAAGTGATGGATAATAGAGGCAAATGGAAAGGGCTTAAATGTCAGTAGATCTGGTGGAGTATTTTTTAAAATGAATGAAGGCTTTGCAAGTCCTCAAACTATTGAATGGGGGCATGTAGAGCCTAGATTCAGGGCAGAATTTATCATTTATTTATTTATATCCTGCCTTTTTCTACCCCAAGGGGTCTCAAGGTGGCTTCCCATGTGGCACTTACACCGTGCCTTAAAACATACAATGTTAACTTAAAATAAATTGGATGAAAATTAATACATATTAAAATGTAATTAAAATACATTCAAATGTTAAAACACATTATCCTGGTATCAGAGTCTAAGGCCATTCCATAATCAATTGCACATATTCCACATTAAAATTATTGCACTGTGATATTTTTCAAAAGCCTGCTCCCAGGTTTTTACTCTCCTTCTGAAGGCTAGGAAGGAGGGGGCTGATCTAATATCGCTAGGGAGGGATTCCACAGCCAAGGGGCAACCACTGAGAAGGCCCTGTCTCTCAACCCCACCAGCAGCACTTGCGAAGAAGGTGGGGCCGAGAACAGGGCCTCCCCAGACAATCTTAATCTCCAAGATGGTTCATAGGGGGAGATAAGTTCGGACAGGTAAACTGGGATGGAACCGTTTAGGACTTTATAGGCTAAATCCAGCACTTTGAATTGTGCTCAGTAACAGACTGGCAGTCAGTGGAGCTGATGTTATTCTTCTTATAAAAAGAGACTTTTTTAAAAAAATGAAATTTGATCAAACAGCTGAAAGCTCTGGTATCTCATTTTGCTATTTCCTCATCTGAACAAACATCATAAAGATTGCAAAAAAAGTTAGGTATGAATTGAATAATGTTATGCCACAACAAAATACAGTATTATTTCCATGGAAAGTTGCCAAGTCAACTCACTGATCCAGCTTTCATATGTCTATGGCAAACATATTGGAAAGCAAGGAACGTTCCAACAAGATTCTAGCCAATCACCTTAACACAATGCAGTGTTATTTCAGCTATCCAATATGAAAGCAATAATTTATATATGTCATCTATAGATATAAATCCATAATGTTTGTTTTATGCGGATCTTTATAATTTAAACCGTGAAAGTCATCAACACAATATGGAGTGTTTTTTCCCATATTGACCTTACTCATCTTTGGGTATGACAGTAACTATTTCTTTTGCAACCTTTACACTTAGAAACAAATTATCAGTGTTGTAGGAAATATGAAAAATGTAAAGTCTACTTTTCCTGATGAGTTTTCAATAAAATAGGATAATATTGTTTCTGGTCTGTTAGTATCAAGACTGATCCAATTTTACCAACATATCTTCCTCCTTCTCTTCATCATTAAATGATGTCTCTATTGCCTTGATACCTAAATCTCTTATAGATCACATTGGCTGTGCTAAATATTGCCCTATATCTTTACTTAACATTCATATCGAAATATGCATATTTGACTACTCAAGAGTAAAATTTGTTTTTCCTTCTACTCTGTGTGATTCAACTTAAGGGCTGGAGTTGGGAAGACTGCTGGGTAGCTTCTGTATAGACTAATAAACCGCAACAAATATTGCCCTATATCTTTACTTAACATTCATATCGAAATATTGACAGCTATTTTAGTTAATAGATTATGTAAAGGTAAAGGTTTCCCCATAACATTATGTCCACTCATGTCCGACTTTGGGGGTTGATGCTCATCTCCATTTCTAAGCCGAAGAGCCAATGTTGTCCATAGACACCTCCATGGTCATGTGATTGGCATGACTACAAGGAGTGCCGTTACTTTCCTGCCGGAGCGGTACCTATTAATCTACTCACATTTTCATGTTTTCGAACTGCTAGGTTGGCAGAAGCTGGGGCTAACAGCAGGAGCTCACCTCACTCCTGGGATTTGAACTGGCACCCTTTTGGTCAGCTAGTTCAGCAGCTCAGTGGTTTAACCTACTGCACCATCGGGGGCTCCAGTTAATAGATTATAACTTTCTTTATCTTTGCTAAGCCCTGACCAGGTGGTGATTTATTAAAAACAAGAATTTCAAATTGTTGTTGTCAATGTATTTATATAGTATCATTGTACATGGCATGGCTCTTTACAATGTAAAACAATAGCAACAACAAGGGAAGCATCCAGCCCCATCAAAGGCATCCTATTTAATATGTGTTATTAGAGAGAGGGGAAGGAAGGAAGTGATAAAAATATAAAACTAATGTAATACATTCTAAAACAAAATTTCCAAATAGAATTATTTAAAAAAACCAATGCAATATAATATAAAGCAAATCACTAGCAAGATTGATCTCTCCAACTCCTAGAAGCTGTTAGATGGGAAGAAGGAAGGATAATAGAGAAGGAGGTAGTGGAGAGAGAAAGAAATGAGGCTGGCAACAAGAGAGAAAACCCATGGACCCAAGTATTTATTTACTTCTTGCTCAATTCATTGCTGTCATGTAAGTAAAAAGTGGTACAAGGAAAAGAGGTTTATCAGAAAATTGAGAGGGGAGAGCAATAAAAGGATGGCACTTTACAATGGAATGCAGTCCTTGACCAAAGAGCTTCCTCATCCTGACTTAGGGGCATATTTTCTATTACATATCTGGCAAAAACTCTCTAGGTTTTTTTTTAAAAAAATCCACATATTTTCCTAGTCTGAATTACTGTAGCTAATGATGAGTGGGAACATGAGACCTCTACATGAAAAGCATGTGCACTATCACTATGGTACAGTCTCCCTGGAAGTAAACACTATTAGCTGGCATTGTTTCTTTCATTTCTCGACACAAAACAGAACGTTCTGTTGTGGTGTTTCTCTGCTACTTCAGATTCCCTGAAACACGACAGCTAATGTTTCAGATACCCACATTGATCCAGATTATAATTGCCTTTCCATTAGGTTTGTAGACTGGATATGACAAGTAGCAAAGACAATCAGTGACAGTATAAAGAGTCAACTGTGTCCCATTTCAAAACTGCACAAATAATTTTCTCTCCCATCATTAATACACTATTATCTCCACAGAAAGTTGCGAAGTCACTCACTGATCTGCCAGGTTCCCTGACAGAATCTTTCGAAGAGTTTAGGACAGCTTGCCATATCCATCATCAAAGAGGGAAAAAGGTTTAGTCTTTGTTAGGAGAAAAGAAAAAAAACCCCTCTTGATTGCTGTACACAACAAAAAAAGTTGCTTGATATGGAGTAGCAATTTATTTCCCAGCAAATTGATCCCATGATCTCAACAAGCAGGGACATTTCTTACCATTTCCATAAGCTTGTTGGTTACATTTTATTGCCTGGTGCCTTTGGGTAAGAAAAGTTTTTTCTCTTTTATTAGGTTGATAAATGTTTTTTTTTCTGGAAGCAAACATTATACATATTGATATTCCCTTATCCAAAAGGCTTGGGACCAGAAGTGTTCCGCATTTTTTATTTTTGGGATATTGGAATACTTGCATATAGTTAATGATATATCTTGGAGAGGGAACCTAAGTCTAAACACGCAAAAAAACATTTATATTTCAAATTCATCTTATACACATAGCCTGAAGGTAATTATATATGTAATATTTTCCATAATTTTGTGCATGAAATTTGAATAGCCCGAAAGCAAAGGTTTCAATACCTCAACCACCTATGTGTACAATTTTAGATTTTAAAATATTTTGGTTTTTGGAATTCCAGATAAGGGATGTTCAACCTGTACAGTGGTTTGAGCGTTGAACTACAGCTGCAGATATCAGGGTTCTAATTTCCATTACACCATGGGACCTTGGGCAGGTCACACTTTCTGAGTCCAAGGGAAGGCAAAAAAAAATTTATTTTGAACACATTTTGTTAAGAAACCCTGTAATAAGGTCAACTTGGGGTCACCATGAGTTGGAAATGACTTGAAGGCAACAACAACGCTATTTCTGTTTCAGTAGGCTTCACATTTTACTGCACTGTAATGATTACTAGTTTTTCTACTAGCAATAAAGTGGATAATGTTGTATGTTAAAATTATGTTAGAGCTCCTCATAAAATGGTTTTGACAGTATCTGAGAGAAGCAATGAAAGAAAGAGAGTAAAGAATCAAATATTGTTATTCTGTTGATGTGGAAGAATGGTCTAAATGCAACTGTACACAATGAAAATGCTTTCTTATGGTTATGTGAGCTTTTCACAACACAAACCAACCTTTTGCTCGCATAGAGTTCATACATAGAGTATACACTCAAAATGGGAGCAATTATAATACAATCACATTGAAGCTAAAAAGAAGTTAGTAACTTGGACACTGAAACAAAAACTTCAACAGGATAGATAGAACCTAAACAATGTCATGTGGCGGCAAAAAAAGCCAATGTTATTTTGGCCTGCATAAACAGGAGTATAGTGTCTAGATCCAGGGAAGTCACGCTACCCCTCTTTTCTGCCTTGGTCAGACCACACCTGGAATCCTGCATCCAATTCTGGGCACCACAACTAAAGGGACATTTTGGCAAACAGGAAAGTGTCATTAACAACTCTGCTCAGCTCTTGCAAAACCAGGGGTACAACTTCCTTTATTCAGCCAACTCATCTGTAATGTTTTCTTAATCTTTTCCTCCTTCCTTCAGTTTTTCCTAGCATCCCTCCCTTTTCTGGTGAATCATGTCTTCTCATGCTGCGATAAAAGTAGCAGGTGAATGCTGTCAATGGTAAGAAATGATGAATTGGCTACAGATATTCAGACACACAGCATATCTTGGAACTTACGTAGTATACTTGTGTATAAGTCTACCTTGTGTATAAGTCAAATGCATGTTATAGGGCCAAAATTATGGATTTTGATATATGCTGTGGGTAAGTTGGGGGTTATTCTGCAAACAGGGAAAGGTGCTAGAGCTGCCCCTGGCCATGGCCACCACTGTTTTGTCAGAATATGAAGTATGTAATGTGTTTTAAATGTAATTTCATATAGTAGTAATATGGATGCCACCAAGATTGTATTGCTGTGATGTATTGTTTATGTTTGAGGCTGTGATTAAGTAGTCATGAGATACTCTCTACTTGGTTCTGAGAAAATTAGGGAGTATCCGGATTTCAGCAAAGCAGCCAAGCAGCTGCAAGGATTGTTTTGACTTTCACTTCCTTTGTTCTGCCTACTGTGTTCTTCCATATCTTGATGCTTACTGTAATGGATGTGTTTTGAATTGCTCTAAGTAAATTGAACCTGCTTTGTAACCAGACGTCTTCCAGGGTCCATGATTTTCTACCAAGCCTGGACAAATCTTCTGCTTAACTCTGACATGTTTTTCTATCCATGCATCAAAAAGGCCAGAAGCAGTGGCATGGTGGAGAGGGTAGGGGGTGGATATTCATTTTAGGTTTTCCCAGAATAAATTAAACTCTTGCCTTTTACCATTCTACTAAGAGAAGGGAATGGTTCCTTTTTTTGATTAGATTAAAGGTACAAGTACTTACATTCACCTATGGATAAGTTGACCCAGGTTTTTTTAAAGTTGATTTTTGAACTAAAATTTCTGGACATATACATGAATATATACAGTATGTCTTCTCCGGTTTCTATATTCATATATCAGGAACAGTAACTGCTTTCTACTTCTGTGAATTTTAAAGTATGACAATCAGTCGCTGCTAACTGAACTTATAATGAAATGAGAGACAGAGATGTGTGTCTGTATGGTGAAGCGGAGAAATCTCATATGCTATGATTGCTATTTCAAGCTTTAGAACCGTGCTTATTACTGCTCTATTTGTAGAGTACTGCAAATACTGTAGGCTCACTAATTACTTCCAAAGGCATTTGAAAATAACTTAATGACAACCTTCATACCTAGCCAGATGTTGACATTTTATTTTATTGCTTGGTATCATGAATCAAAAGAACAGTATTTTTTACACCTGGAAGTCTAAGCAGAAAGAGCACAAAATAAAATCCACGTAAACCTGCAATATTTGCAATCTTGTATATAGTTACTTGGGAGTGAACCTCATCAAACAGACTGAACTTTAATTCAAGTAATCATGCATGAGACAAAGCTGCAAAGCAGAAGGAATATCCTTCATATTTTCTTCTTCTATAATGCAATACTGTCATAAATAGTTTACGTTATCTGTTCTACTTCTGTCAAGAAATCTTAGGGATGGTAGTTTCTGGCTATCTAATTAGATTAATATGCACATGGAAATAGGAATCAGAAAAAAAGGAAAGAATGTGTTAACTCAAATGAGAGGTTGTAGATGTATTAAATATACAGATAAAATCCAGAAAAGAATTGAGGACACTTAAGTCCTATTAAAATACAGTTTGATGTGAGGATCAAATGATAAGGTCCCATTAACAAATCATTCACATAAAACAGAACATACAATCAAATAATTTTGCAATGCTTTAAAATGTTTAATTTGTTTTAATTTTAATCTAATTTGATTTTTTAAAAATTGTATATGTTTTAAAACATTGAATAATTGCCTCTATGTAAGCCACCTTGAGTCCTCTTCGAGGAAGAGAAAGGCAGGGTATAAGTAGAGTAAATAAATAATAAATAAATGTTTAATTGTCTCTTGAATTACATTCCAAGAACATATTCCAGTACAATTTAGTTGTGGTTAATAACACACACACACAGACGTGTGTGTGTTTGTGTTTATCAATAAGTCACATTGAGTCCAAAGAAACTTTTTCCAAGAAAAAAAAATGAGTATTTGGTCACACTGAAAAGAATGGGTTAAGCTTGTTGTGATTAAGCCACATACATTTCAATTGCAATGCAATTTTATATCTAGAAATCCTGTACTATTGTTTTTCATTAATTTAAACAAGTCACTTTGGGGAAAAAACATAGGACTTTATCCCATGTAGAGTGGAGGAGCGTCACATTGCCATGGCATTAATTCTGTAGTGTTACAAAGCACATAGTTCTGTTATTCATTCCTTATCACTTGTCATCTGAAGTTGCTGGTTTTATTGGTATTATCCATTTTATCCTTATTCCAAGGATAAAATTGCTAAAATCAAAACATTATTTTCAGCTGATCTCTCTCTCAAGTCAATATGTAGGGGAAAAAATCATCTAATTTCCAAATGGCATTCCTCGTTTGGACAAGCAGATGTGTTTTGAAAATATTTATACTTTTTGAAAGTATTAATATCATCTTATATTATAACTAACATATGTTTGATTTGGAGTGTGGTAAATGAAGGCTGAGTTTAATGGCTTTGCTGCATATGCTAGTACAGTATTATTTGTAACTCCCACTACCATATATGAAAAACACCCCTATACCCACGAATCTGCTTGCAGACTGACATTCAAATTGACTTATTATATCCAGTATTTTTACATAGTTATATAACCCTCTGAAACCAGTGATTTACATGATAAAAGATGCCAATTCATTTTCCTAAGAGTCATGACAGTATGAGATTTCGCTATCATTCAACAACAGGGAAATTACGGAAATCTTGGGTGCTAGTAATAGTTCTAGTTGCACGCAACCAAAAAAAAAAAAAGCCAACCTTTTATTGAATTACCAGAGAATCTAACTTATAACACGGTTGAACAGATGGCACACAGAAAGGCAAGCTGTGGAGCCAAGTTTATTGAGAAAAGGCTGGATAGCTTCCGATGCTTTAGTCACCCTATTCTGTATGGAGAAAATACCCAGCAAATCAAAACAAAGAAGTGCCAATCATTTAGAGCAGAGATCCTCAATCTTTTTAAACAGAGGGGCCCGTTCATGGTATCTCAGACTGTTGGAGCTCCAAACTACAGCTTTGTTTTTGTTTTTTTAAATGAACAAATGTCTATGTACATTGCACATATCTTATTTATAGTGAAAAAATCCATGAAAGAACAATGTAAAATTACTAGTATTTCAATGGGAAGTGTGGGCCTCCTTTTGGCTGATGAGATAGTCAAGTTAATTAGGATTGTTTCTGCTGTTGTGTATCTTCAACATGTTCCAAACTTAAGGCAGCCCTAAGTCTAGCGTTTATGATGGGAGTTATGTAAATGACCATGGAGGGCCGCATCTTGATTGCAGGCCTTAGTTGGGAACCCCTGATTTAGAGTGCATTGCCACTGCCAAGACAGATATTTGAAGTGGTTCTTTTAAGCCATAGTGACATTTAGCAAGCAATCATATTTTATTAATTCAACAAAACAAGGTGCTGTGCATTAAGAAGGCACACTGGGAAATAAAACATTATTTTTAAACTTCACTGGCATATGGTTCAAAAGCACTGGAGTAAGTCATAAAGAACTGCAATAGCAGTATCCTAATGAGATTTGATTGATTCTACTTTCTCCTCCTTCTCATCTCTAGTCACATTGAGTTTAGAACAAGACATTAATGATTTTAATGATGAATACACTCCTTGCATCAATTTCAGTCTGAATCAATTATGGTTTTCTTTCATTGGCTGTATTTGGAAAAAAGCAACTCTTTCCCCAGAATTCCTCAGTGGATCACATGTTGGCATATGTGTCTTATTATTACCAAAAACTTATCAACTGCCTATTTGTGAATTATAGAGTTCTTTCCCAATTTACATTTACTTGAAACAATGAGAATGAAGTCATCATTTTTTAAGTATCACTGATTTTGATGGCTCTTAGTTTTGCTAAGTACTTTATCCCATATTTTTTTATTCTGGACAATTTTATTGTCTAGAATGTGGAAGAGGCAAAAAGGGGAACAGTTACTCTGGACCGGATCCTAACCAACACCGAGGAACTGGTTAATGGAGTGGTGGGATCCTTAGGTGGGAGCGACCATGTTCTCCTGGAGTTTGTGATACAGAGCAAAAAGAAAACTAAGGTCCCTTCCACACAGGCCCATAACCCATGAGGGGTCACAGATTTACCTGAGGTATCCAAACAACACCTCAGGTAAACCTGAATTAGTCTAGAATAAACTGGGATTTCTCAGTTTACTCTAGATTAATTTGACACATGGAAAAATGTGGACTTTAATGTAAGGTCTGTATCTTTCCAGGTGTGGGCCTATGGGATTGACTCCCAGGATTGCATTCTGTGATGCTGGGGGTCAGTCCTCATTGCCATCCCAGTTCTTCATGCTCTCAGAGCCCGAAGGAGCAGGATGGCACCCCACCCTCCCCTCCTAGCCCTCTGTTTTGCCCAAAAACTTAATGGAGGGGCCTGGCTGCATGTGCCATTCAAAGACAGCTTCTTGATGGCAAGCACCTCTGTTTTGTCTGGATTCAGCTGCAATTTGTTTTTCCTCATCCAGCCCATTACTTCCCCCAGGCATTTATTCAAAGGATACAAGCTATCCTTAGGTGTAGTTGCTTTTAAAAGCTGCTTTTCAAAGAAATATATTTAGGTGTCATTAGCATACTGATAACACCCTGCCCCGTATTTAGGGATGATGTCTCCCGGAGGCTTCATGTAAATATTAATGAGCACTGGGGATAGAATGGCACCTTGTGGGGCACCATATAAGAGTTCCAATTATCCCCAAGCACCATCATCTGGATCCTGCCTGAGATGTATGAACAGAACCACTGCAACAGAGTGTCTCCAATTTCTATCCCCTCCAGGCATTTCAGAAGAATACCATGGTCAATGGTATCGAAGGCTACTGAGAGGTCTAGAAGCACCAACAAGGACACAAGCCCCTTGTCCGTATTGAGGTAGAAAGCATCCAACTCAGCTACCTGCTCTGAAGCCAGTTTGAAATGGGTCAAGGAAGTGTGTCATCCAAGACTGCCTGGAGTTGGAGGGCAATTGCCTTCTCAATCATCTCGGCCAAAAAAGGAAGGTTGGACACTGGTCTGTAATTATTAAGGTGCAGGGGATCCAGCGAGAACTTTTTCAGCAGTGGTCAAACAAATGCTTTTTTTAAACAGGATGGAAAGTTTCCCTCACTGAGAGATGCATATTTAATAAACTTTCTTTATATTCTGCCCTGTCTCCCCAGGGGGACTCATCTCCTCCCTGGACGGCCAACCAAGATGGACAGGGATCAAGAAGGCAAGTTGTCTTTCTTATTTGCCCCAGCAGCTTGTCCACATCAACAGTACTCTTCATTTGAAACTGATCCAATGCAATCCCACTTACAGAGTTGCTGGACACCATGTTATTGGCTTCTGCTCTGATGACCATGTATAAGTCAGTTTTTACACAACAGATTTTAATCTTCAAAATGATTGTTAAAAGCATCACAGTGAGCTACTGAAGGTTCTAGCATAGGGCTCAGAAGGGAGGGCACCTGGGTAAAGCCTCTTCTGCAGTAGTACAGCAGACTCCTCAATCCTGCCAGGCCTTCTGGACTCAGCTTTTATAGCTGCACCTTCCTTGGAAGTGCTGAATCACATCCAGTTGGAAAAGGCCTGGAACTGTAGTCTGCTCATGAGAAGTCCAAAAGGCAGCAACAGAAGGGCTAGCTGGAGATGTTCTGGCCTTTTCTGCAGCAGCACAGCAGACTTATTCCTCATCCCGTTTCACTAAATTGGACTTATCCCTGGGGCTCCCATTGAAATGGCCAAACCTCCTGAGCACACTTTTTTCCTGGACAGATACACATTGTATTAACTGGCACTGAGATACCAAGACCCATTCCAGCCAGTATTGCTTACCCCCACTGCATTCCTTTCTGATAATGCCCTTCTCATGAGTAGAGAGAAACAAATGGATACAATCTTTGAAACAATCCAATGACAATTGATGAAACTTTCCCATCACAGTAAAAGTCCAACAGCAATGATGTCAGACAAAATCCTGAACCAACTAAGGAGCACATCCTAGCCAGACACATTTTTAAACCAATCAGGAGCTGGCACAGCAGTCTTGAATAGTTGTATAAATTGTATAAATAAAATGTATGCTCTCAAGTGCTGCATGTTAGTTCTATGGAGCTCAGACTCCACTGACATCATCTTTGGCCAAGGAGAACAAATGTGTCTGATTTTGTTTGCAAAACATCTGGGTCTCATCTGGTCTTTTGGATGCTTGACACTCCCAACCCTGAACCTGTGGTTTTAGTGGAGCTGAAATCATTCAACAGTTATATGCCCCCAAAGGCCAACTTTCTTAATACTGTCCAGAGATTACTCACTCTCCCAGACACTACAGTTCATTTTCTTTTTCTTTTTATTGGGCTCAAAAGGTTTTAAGAGAAAAGTCCAAGCTGACAGATTCAATCAAACCTGTTAAACAGAGTTAATTATGACATATTTTAAATGTTATATTGGCATAGGTAATAATTCAAAGCAATTATACGCCTAAGCCATGTGACGGATCCTGTTTATAAAAGGTCAAACCTTTCGTTATCCCATCTATGGTTATCAACTCTAAGATTCCAGCTCCCTGATGAGCTTATGGACATTTAGATGTGCAACTAGATTGCCACTTTCGGAGAGTGATGTTATTAATCAGCTCCCCTTTCTGTTTCTCTTTGCTTGTGCTTTGCTGCCAAATAAATGTTTCAGCTCAGAAGGCTCACAAAGATCAAGGCATTTGTCTTGCCAAAGAGGTGTGACAAATAAGACTGGCTACCTGCCATTTGATTCCTGGATTGTAACATTCCTGCATCTCACTTACAATCATTACAGAGAAAAACAAAAAGCACAAACTGACTAGACAACCAGATGTTCCCTTGTTTACGTCCCAAGTTGATGTTTTTTCTAGCACATGGGCCCCCAAAAGGGTGTTTGCCAAACAATTAGTGCAGAGCAGAAGTACTGGTCATTCTTCATCAGCACACTACAATTAGAAGATGTATTTCAACATACTAACTCTTCCCTGCTGGTTTTTCTATTCAGTGTTCAGATCCAGACCCCAAATTTCTAATTAGGACTAGACATAATGAGACTTGATATATCGAAAACATTTTTTCTATGAGAAAATTAACCAAGAGAGAGTTTTCTTCCATCAAACCAATTGAAATGATAAAACCAATAACAACTAATAAACTGCAAAGCAAAGTAAATTAATACAATAATAACAAAAATTATATCAAGATTTTTTAAAAGAGATACAAGATTTCTTTATCTTTTGTTTATTTTGTTTATATCCTGCATTTTCCCATTGTGTGACCCCAGGTCCCCTGTCACATTGTTGATGTCCTGGAATAGGAAAAGTATTGTAAAGTTCAACAGAGGTGCACCTATCTAGCCTCTCCCCTCTCACCCCACTGTCTTTTTTCCTGGTGCAATCTCCATGGCCATTTAGTAGCCAATGGAAAGCAGTGTTGCTCTCCAGGTCTGTAAACACCTATGACCACCACACCACACAAGAGTCCAGGAATATAAGCAAATAGTTTATTATAAAAAGCATATTTATTTATTTATTTATTTATTTATTTATCGTGCCAGAAGCAAACTGAGAGTACAGTTAAAATGTATTTAAAGCACAAAGTTAAAAACTTGACATTATGAAAAAAATTGCAGCATGAAACTAAACAAAAAACATATAAAAACCATATAAAATCAAGAATAAGAAAGGAAGATATGTAATCCAAAAAGGTTTAGCAAAAGGGGATAACCAAACAATAATCCAAATGTCTCATAAAGATCCAGAGATGGCAGAGTCCAGGAACAGCCAGGAATCACAGATACAGCATAAATCAACAATCGGGAAGTTATAACTAATATAAACTTGAACAGCATAACATGAACAGAAACATAGAAAACTTCCAGGATATATTAAATCCAAAATCAAAGCTTGACTTGAACCAGGAACAAGAGAACTCAGGCTTAGCTTCTCGCCCTAATGCAACATTGCCTGAACTGACCTTAAGGTAAACAGCTTATTGTTTAATAGACATCCATGAAATCATTCATTTTCCCATGAACTTCTTTCACAACTTTCCCACATAATCTCTCTGAATAATGCAATCTATTTTTGGTTCTGATTTCTAAATGAAGATTTTTGTTGATTTTTGTCTCCTGGAACCCTCCTTATCTCTTCACTCTTCACTCGATTCCTTATCTGCTGTTGCTACACCTGACTCCCCTGAATGCCCTTGGGGCCCTGCACTTTTCAAGCCAGTTTTCTCACCAAGAGAACCATCCTTTACCAGACTTGAGGACCCATCACTTTTTGCCACAGGAAAGCTTGCAATCCTCTCCAAATCATCAGTTAAACTTTCAGCCTGTGGTGACTGATCTACAACAAGCGGAAGAGTGGCAGAGAAGGGTCCAGTTATGTTCTATATTTGAATACACAGTGGGACCTTTTTGTGAGTCCACTAGATATCCTGGAAGATACTGTCAGTGCTATGCATAGCTGGATGCTTCTCAGCTGTTCACCAGCTCTTCACAGAACAGTTAATTAGCCTTTTGATGAGAGGGTTGTAGCAGCTAAAAGGTGAGTTTGGTGGGTGAAGTTTTGTAATTGCATGAAGTTGATGCAAAATTCCAAATCCTGGAGTTATCAAAACAATTACATGTGTAAGTTATTAACAGAATTCCAGATATAGATTCTAAAAATGATAGCAAACGATTCCAACAAGAAGGTATATTATAACAAACAAAGAACTAGAAAACCGAAAAGGATTAAAATAAAATAATTTATTTGGAATTAAACAATGATTATACCAGGCAAATTCTCCTGGGAAGATACTTCCATAGAGCCAATAGGATTAGTGCTCCTAGTGTTGTTTGAATCCATCTCCCCATCAGCTTTAGCCAGTATAATCAGTAGTGAAAAATTATGATCATTGTATTAGACAATGAGAGAAACACAGGTTTTCCATGCTTAGCTTTGTACAACATTCTGATTTGCCCCTTAGCACATTTCCCTTGTATATATGTACATTCACAAGGGTAGACTTGCACGCAAGACTCTATAGCACTGCTTCCCAATCTTTGGCCCTCCATGTATTTGGGACTTCAACTCCCAGAAACCTCAGCTAGCTTGACCAACTCTCAGGAATTCTGGGAGCTGACTTTCAAAACACCTGGAGGACCAAAGGTTGGGAACCACTTCTCCAGGGAATGCCAAGAAAGCTAAAACAGTTCCAAAAACTGTTCATTTTACGAACTATAGGCCATACAGAAAAACTGTTGGAAATAATGAAAGATGTGAATACAATTAGCAAAGTAGATGTGTGGCTGGGAATTACTTCATTAATTGGAAATCTAGGACAAGAGACAGAATTAAGAGAAAGAATAAGGATAGATTCCTTTATCACAAAAAAGCCAACTTGCATAAGTAAACAAAACATTCAGAATCTTCTACAGACCTGCTGTAGGCTCCTTCCAAAATGCATCCTTGGATGATTTTTTTCTTTTTCTAGCCTTGTTATCTTTCTTATTTTCATATATTGCCAAACTTGTGTATCCATACTTTGTTTAATAAGCTGAGGTTAGCTGATGATAGCCTTATCTTCTTTCTGTTTTCACTCTAATTTTTTTTTGCTGTAAAAGCATGCTCAATAAAGATTCTTGAGATGATTCTGTTTACCCTGCCTGTTGTAGGCATGCATACACAGTGACAGTAGAACAGGCTAGAGTAGTGTCCCATTCAGTCAAGCTTCATTGTATTTCTGATACACAGTCAGACTCCAACACTAAAATCTGCTTTTCCAACCCAACTTCATCCTCCTCACCTTTTGTAAAACGCTTACAGAAAGACAAAGGATGGGCTTGGTAGACATGAAAAGATTCTGTAAAAAGGAGCTTCTTTTTCAGAGGCTCCGTTAACTGAAATGTGCTGCACTATTTGTTGATTCAGGAAGTAGAAATTATGGGGAGTCCTTATCAAATATGAATGAGGTGATTTTATGCCCCACGTTCAACCTCTTTCTCCCCTCGCCTTCCTGGCATCATTCTGCCCAAGTTTTGAAATTATTATCAAAGTTGCTTTGCTCCAAACATCAGCAATAAAATCTTAATAAATACTTTAAAATGCAAGCCCTCAATCTACTTTGCAGATGGTCGTTTTTGACATATGGCCAGTTAGGATTTAAATTTGTAGTAGTGGCCGGAATTGAAATCCTTGGAGATGCTGTACTAAAACACCTGCTGTTTTGTTCCTGACAAAGAAATAAGTGCAGTGACATGCCAGTGATAATTGAATACAGCACAATGCTTCATTAAGTTAAAATTTAAAATGCGGTGCACTCTGCTGCCCACACATTTGTAATTAATTGTAGAATCCCTCATCGCCACTCTAGCCTCAATGCCCTCTTCTTCTCCCCCCTCCTCGCTGCCTCTTCTTCTTCTTCTTCTTCTTCTTCTTCTTCTTCTTCTTCTTCTTCTTCTTCCTCCTCCTCCTCCTCCTCCTCTTCTTCTTCTTCTTCCTCCTCCTCTTCCTCTTCCTCTTCCAATTGCTGCTGTACTTCTGCTCTCAGGATCATCACATTTAAGAGCAAAGTTATCCTTTGTAAAAAGCTCCTAATCAGATAATATGTTCTGTTCAATGCAGTTCTGCAAAGATAGAACTCAGATATTTCTAGGGGGTTTTTTGTGAAAAAAGAGAGAAGAAATAAAGCTTGAGTGCCCTTATTCATTACCATGAAATGCAATTTATTCTATGCTTTTAAAAATCAGACACACTGACTGTGTTGGCAATGAAAGCGGCAATATTCAAGCAAGCAGAGCTAAGAAAGTTAAGAAATGAGGATTAATAAGTTAATTATGAGTAAGTTAGGAAAATTACTTGAGTTGCATTTACATTAGGAGCAAAAATAAAAAGGAACATGATAAATTGAAATTTAAGTTGAAGGTTTAACTGAAATTTACGAAATACACTCTCTAGGATTTTACTATCAACCCCTTGTTCCTTTCTTGAGTTTAGAAGAGAAGAGAATGATTTTTTAAAAAGTCATTTCACATCTCCTTCACAAAAAGTTCTCCTTATTTATATAGCAAGAGAGTGTCAGATAGAACATGGAGACTTGATAATAGCTGTGTGCAATGATTTAGGGTGCATTTCCATTGTACAATTAATGCAGTTTGACACCACTTTAACTGCCATGGCTGAATACTATGGAATAATTGTTGTTTGCTGAGTCACTTTTTGGAAGAGAAGGCTAAATATTATGTAAAATTACAGCTGGCCTGATTCCATAGAAGCCATCTTTAGGGGCTTCTGCAACCAAGTTATAGACTCTAGAATATTGCTGATTTGTTTTTCTGCAACCAAGTTATAGACTCTAGAATACTGCTGATTTGATTTTCTTCTTTTTCTCTTGCTTTGAGTATCCAGGACTAGCCCTAAGCTCTGAGTACTCACCTTTTGCACTCTGCTAGTTAAACCACTAAGCACTCTTAAAGTATGCAGTTAATTGTCACATTCCTTAAGACAAAAGTAAAAATAGACTATATCCTAAGTCTGAAAATCTACAGACAATTGTGTATGTTGTGTGGCAGGGAGGCGGATTTCAAGGTGATAGTTGTAGTGGCAGAGATATTATATATATTTTTTGCAGGGAAAAAACACATTCAGAATTTTCTCAGCAAAATCCTAAAACCAAACTAAACTACAACATCATAGTGTAGTAGAACAAGGATAATTTTTTAGTGCTTGCATGTGAGAAATAAATAAACAGAGGTTCATGCCTTTAGCTATGGAAACAGGCAATTTTGCCAACAATGACCTTGTATAACTGACTTCGAGAGCTGATTCCCTCAAGGACAAGTCAATGATAGAACCTTTTTGTATATCACTTATTGCTTTACATTTTGGTTTATTTTTTCTTTCACTTTAATGTCAAGCATTCCATCACCCATTTCATTACTTTCTGTTTCTCAAAATAACCCCATAGATGTCCAGATTTTATTGTACATTTTCCTGCCTCTAATTTTTTTATATGTGATATTATCTATAATGAATTTTTGTTCCTTTGAGCCCTTTTGCATCTGTTTATGCAGAGCTATATAGGTAAACTGTCACATAAGATATTCCTTTTATCTATGATTAAGTTGACTTTTATATCTGCCTGATCAGTGTGATTGTTTGTTTGTACTCTAGTTTCTCATGACAAATAAAATTGTTATGCTATATTATTTACAGGTGTATTTTGGCAATGAACTTATGTTGCTCAACTATTTTGCTTTGCAACTCTTACACCGAGAAGGTGTGAGATGACTATATCATCTGTTGCATTTTCTCTTCATCCAGTTGTTTACTGTCACATGTTCTTTAATTGCTGGATTATCTATTTACATTTTTAGAATATCGATCTGATTTGTGTATGTGCTTTGGAAGAGGTGATAAAACTGACAGTCATGATATAGTATTCATCCTGCTTATTTCTCTTTCTGTAATATCAGACCTTTTATAATTACAACCTCTGTGTTGTGTGGAATTGTATGTGATTGTATCAGTACTTCTTCAGCATTGCATTGTCTTTGGATTCTCTTTTGCTTTTAAATGTATTACTGGACTGGGAATAAATAATCTCAGGATTTAATTTTATTTAATTTCACTATAGTCTTGCCCTTCATTTGTAATTCATATGATTTTATAAAGGGAATTATACATTAATAAAATAATGATGTAAATTGTTTCATTCTGTATGTCAGAGGGATAACTTAATTATCAGGGAAATTCATGGGGCAGTCCACAGTTAACAATAGGAACATCCAACTCCAGGAGCCCACCATGGCTTAATGGGAAGACCACCCCACATGGTTTTCATAATTGTGTTGTGGATATAGAAATATGTAGCTGTTCCTTGTGTGTTTCTATTTTTCTTTTTTCTGAGGCTTTAGGAGTTGATATTCCTCTCCTCCTTCAGCCCCAAAGCTTACTTCTCCTGACTTATGGTAAAACTGTTCTGTGTCTCTTGGAGAGAAAGCAGGACTAGAGAAGTGTCTGGCTATTTCTGCATACCTTGACATCCTCTGACTTTTCCTGTTGTAGTTCAAGTAAAAATAATGGAAAGAAGATTTTTAAAAGTTTTTTTTTAAAAAAATGGTCCAAAACATGTTTTTCAAGTGTTGCGAAACTGTGATGAAAAAAAGCTTACTTTAAACAAAATATTTGCATTTTGAGGCTTATTCTTTTTGTGCAAAATTCACACAGTATTTCTTTGTGTAGAAATCAGCATTTTCTGTGCAGGATACAACTTGTTTCTACCTGGAAAATAATATTTCAATGCAGAAATATTAATTGCAGTGCAGAAAATGCCATTTTCTTTACAACATGCAATTTTTGTGCAAATTTTTCATATGTGAATTTTGCATAGAATAAAAACCAATTGCAGCATTTTCTGTGATGTAAACATAATTTTATGTGTAGGAATTAATATTTCTGCATGAATATATTATTTGTTCAGTTTCCTGAAAACTCATCATCATCATCTATTACATGTTTCTCCTTGTGGATAAATCACAGTGTCGATAAAATAGTGAGAGGTTAAATTGAATTATACATAATATTTCTACTTTGCCCATTTTTCCTGGAATTAAGGCCCACTGAGCATAATAGGGCTTACATCTAAGTAAATATACAAAGGATAATGGTGTAATACGCATGCTTCTATAGCAATGCATAGTAATTTGACTGACATTAGACACCTGTGAGTTCTGTTAGTTATTGTTCTACCTCTTTGGAAAAGAACACATGGACTTTCCTCCTGCTAAGCAATTTTATTGATCTTCAAATGTTGTATATAAAACTTAACTATGTAACTAGGAGCTTAGTGAATTACAAGAAATTGCAGCACGCAAGCATTTTTGCTCATTTAGAAAAAAAAGAGAAAAAAAACACGTGGATATTTAGCCTCAAAGCAAGTGCTCTTTAGCATGAAAAGACAAACTAGTTTGGAGAGAGAGTGAAAAAGCAAATTAAAGTTGAATCCAAACAAGACAGAGGTCCTCCTGGTCAGTTGCAAGGCCAAACAGGGTATAGAATTACAGCCTGTTTTGGGTGGAGTTAAACTCCCACTGAAGACGCAGGTTCGCATCTTGAGAGTTCTCCTGGACCCATCGCTGAGCCTGGAACCTCAGGTTGTGGTGGTGGCCAGGGGAGCTTTTGCACAATTAAAACTTGTGCACCAGTTGCGCCCATACCTTGGGAAGTCTGACTTGGCCATGGTGGTCCACACTCTTGTTACATCCAGGATAGACGACTACAATGTGCTCTATGTGGGATTGCCTTTGAAGTCCAATGAGAGGCAGCCAGGTTAATAACTTCGGCGCCATACAGGGAGCACACAACTCCCATGTTACATTAGCCTGTTTGCTACCGGGCACAATTCAAAGTGCAGGCTTTGGAATGTAAAGCCCTAAATAGCCCCAGCCTAGTTTACCTGTTGGAACACATCTTCCTTTATGTATCACCAAGCAAAGATCTTCTGGGGAGGCCCTGCTTTTGGGGGCCACCATCCCAGGCACATTTGGTGGGGACAAGAGAGAGGGTCTTCTCAGTGATTGTCCCCTGGCTATGGAACTCCCTTCCTGGTGAGACTAGATCAGCCCCCTCCCTCCTGTCCTTCAGAAAGATAGTAAAGACCTGGCTGTGGGACCAAACCTTTGGGGCAATGCAATTAGGCAACAATAGGAAACCTACCCCACTGACTGGAGCCAGCATGGTGTCTTGAGATGGTTTTAAACAGCTGATTTTAAAGTAGATATAAGTGATTTTAATGTTTGTGTATATTTATAGTTTTATATTCTGGCATTGAATGTTTTCTGTATGTATGTTGTGCTCCACCCTGAGCCCCCTGTGGAGTGAGAAAGGTGGAATATAAACGTTTCATATCAATCAATCAATCAATCAATCAATGAAGAAATAATGCTGCAGTCTGAAACTCTGTTTTTCCCCCACCTCTCAATGCCATTGGTGCTAAAATAGTTTACCTAGACAAAAGACAGGAAAGAAGAAAAAGACATCTGGGTGGAATATTTTAAAAAATCCCTCTGTAATAAAAAGCTTCTTTGTCGGAGGATTTATTATCTGATGTATGCTTGAAGTAGCACATGTAAGACAATAGGTGAACAAAAAGGAACAGTTAAAATGGAGAAATATAGAGTTTGGAGAACCCACCAATTTTTTGCAAAACGCCATGAAGATTTATTGTAGGATTGATATCTAGGATTGATTGCTAGGAAACCCACCACTCTGAAGGCCCACCAAGTAGCAGGAACATATTTCTCAATTTGAGAAATAACCCCCACCCCTGTAATAAACAAGGATTAAATTAAACAGCAGCTGAACAATGCCATTTGAAAAACTCACAGTAACAAGAGCGTGATTTGTGGGAACAAAGCCACAGAACCACTGAGCAGTAATTGAAAGGAAATTTTGGGCTGTGAGAAATGGGGGACTAAATCTTGCCAGAGTGACATTTTTCACAACAGTCCAAATGGTAATGCTTAGCACAGGAACTTAGTTTTAATGGATTGGTGATCCATGCCAGCCTAGAGGGAATGGATGGAGGGAATCACAATTGGATAGATCTGTCTAATAAGGATATATGTTACTGATTTAATGAGGAAGACTTTATGCTGCATTGTATATCTCTTGTACCATCTGCCTGCAGGGAGAAGGGAGAGATGCCAGAAACATCTCCATATTTCATTTCACATGCATTCCCATGTCTCAGGAACAAAGTGAACACTGATTGGCCAGGAATCTTGTTAGTGTAGCCTCATCACATTGTTTTGGTGACACCAAAGGTCTAAGTCCAACTTATTTCTATATTTACTTATTTCTGTTGTTGCAAAAAAAAAATCACTACATCTTCACAAATCAGAAATAATGGACTCCCCTTTTCTTGTGGATAGTTCCCTTCCATGGCTATTTAGTGACTCATGGAGAGCAATTGGCATCACAAAACCACCTGGATATTTCCCTAAATCTAGATGCACAATAAAAACAAAGGCATCCTTTGTAGACCTCTGGAGGTCACAGAATATGCCACTGAATATGCTGCTCTAGGGCCTTAGCTTTCCCATCCCTGCCCTATATTATGATCCTTGATATTTTAGACATAGCTCATTGAAAAGTTTGGTCTTTGGGTGTTGTATATACAGAAAAAGAGCTCAGACTGAGATGACACTCTTGACACTTATATATAAAACCAAACAAATGGAGGAAAAAGAGGGGAAGGAGAGAGTAGAACTCCCCATAGAGCTGACATTCCTGTCTCTCTGCTCCCTACTGAGTTCAGTCAAAAGCCATGCCTTCATGAAGACAGCTTAATTATAACATCATTCAGTTGCTGGAGGGTTGCCAGGTGTTTTTGCCTTGTTGCTGCATGGTGTATTTGCTATTACTCAATGTACGACACTTTGATTGGGCTGGGGAAAGCCAAAATCCCCACCTGCTTCAGGAAACTTTATCAGTGCAGCCTCATGAATTACTGAAGCCACAGGGATCCTTAATGAGTAATGGGGTTCAAAGCCCTGAAAAGATGCTGAACTTGTCATTCCTGCTGAGCCTTTGAGCTCTGCTTACCACGCAGCAGCAAAGTTTTCACAATGTTGTATGTAGCACAGAGAGACATTGTCACTCACCCAAGTGGTGGGTGAGAATGAACTTTTTGCTTCAAAACCTTTTCATGATGTGGTTTAGGAGATGTGTGTGCATGTGTCTTCAAGTTGCCTGTCAGCTTATGGTGACCCCATGAATTCCATATGGTTTAGGCTCTATATATATTGCCTATAGGACCTAGTATTTCTCTGTAGTCTCCCATTCAAATACCAATCAAGATTGAGCCTGTTTAGCATTCCCCCTAATTTTCAGAATTTTTCCTGAAACTAATTTGTAATTATCATTATCATCATTATTATTTGGACATGCTCATAACTTGATTTTCCTTGGAAACTTGTTTACTGTGGGCCTTTGAAATAAGCATTTTGATCTCTGTGACACTACAGTTACCCCTTGCTGATTCCTGGCTGCAGAAGACTGTTAGCGAAGATTAAAAGTCCAGTGTCTAAGATTGGCTTTAAGGGGATTCTTGAACTACACTGTTCTGAGAAAATCCTTCGCTGTCTTCTTTCTCTTATGAGTGAAAAGACAGCTGAAGTCTTTCTAGTTGTTCTGATGAGTGGTCCTCAGAGTTTACAAAGCCATTCTGTAGACATTCAAACCCACTCATATACTGACAAGTAAAGTTAACAATTGAGGAGCTGGAAGGGGAAGTAAAACACTTGTAGATCATCTTCAATATAAATAAAAGAACATTTCTGAAGCAAAAAGCCAAAGCCAAGTGTTAGGATGTTCTGTTACTCTTTTCTTTCTAAACTGCAGGTGGCAACACATTTCATGGATCACATACATCATCAATAATAATAATAATAATAATAATAATAATAATAATAATATCCTGCCCCCTCTCCCCGAGAGGACTTGAGGTGATTTACAACAAGGAAGAAACATATAGATAATAAAATATAGATAAAGCATTTATGTGGTACCCAGCACCTCTCATTTGTTGCTACTCCCAAAATAATTTGGACTGCCACTACTGTCAAGAGAATCACAGTTCTTTATTCAGGCACAAAGAAAGATAGAAGACAATGAAACCACTTTCTAGACCAGTGATATCCCAACTCTAGACTCCCAGGATTATTGGATTTCAATTCCCAGAAGCCTTAGCTGCCCTGGCCAATGATTAGGGAGTCTGGGAGCTGCCTTATACTTTTTCTTCTCTTTGGGAAGGAAAATAAATGTTATGTTATGTCAGAGAATCACCATAATTGCTGCTGAATTTTGGCAGCAAATACAGAGTTCATCACTGTGGTCATAGTATGATGATAGTAGATGTGGAAGTTTTGGGTACCAACAATGCACAATTGGTTATGCGTACTCTAAAATGTCCCCTCTTCTCTCCACTAAACCAATGGATAGTTGATGATTATTATATGTGCTTGATAACACTATTGTGTGATAATCAATCAGTTATTGAGGCACCCCCATGACAAATTTCCTTTGTTCACTCAAAGGATCGGTATTGATAAGATCATGATAGATAAACTGTTGTGGGTTTACAAGATAATTCTCACTTTGGCTTCTAGTTAATTTAGGCTCCTTCCACACTGTCCCTATATCCCAAGATTTGATCCCAGATTATCTTCTTATCCCTGATTATCTGGCAGTGGAGACTCATAATCCTTGGGTAGATGAAGGGAACACCATGGATGTAGCGTATCTGGATTTCAGTAAGGCCTTCAACAAGGCCCTCCATGACCTTCTGGCAAAAAACCTAGTTTTTGTGTGTGTCAGGAGTGACTTGAGAAACTGCAAGTCACTTCTAATGTGAGAGAATAGGCCGTCTGTAAGGACATTGCCCAGGGGATGCCCGGATGCTTTGATGTTTTACCATCCTTGTGGGAGGCTTCTCTCATGCCCCTGCATGGGGAGCCGGAGCTGACAGAGGGAGCTCATCCGCGCTCTCCCCAGATTCACAATGTGGGCTAAGCAAAACTACAGTTAGGTGGATCTGTAATTGGTTAAGTGAAATAACCCAAAGGGTGCTCACCAATGCTTCCTCTTCATCCTGGAAAGAAGTAAGCAGGGTTCCGTCCTGGTCCCAGTCCTTTTCAACTTCTTTATTAATGACTTAGATGAAGGATTAGAAGGCATGATCTTCAAGTTTGCAGGTGACACCAAATTGGGAGGGATAACTAATACCCCAGAAGACAGGAGCAGAATTTAAAACAATCTTAACAGATGAAAGAGATGGGCCAAAAGTAAAAAAATGAAGTTCAACAGGGACAAATGCAAGAAAAGGCAGAAAAATGAAATGCAAAGATACAGAATGGGGGACATCTGGCTTGACAGTAGTACATGTGAAAAAGATCTTGGAGCCAGGCTCTATTCTGCTTTGGTTAGACCACAACTGGAATACTGTGTTCAGTTCTGAGCACTGAAATTGAAGGGAGATGTTGACAAGCTCAAATGTGTTCAGAGGAGCGTGACTAAAATGATCAGGGGTCTGGAGAACAAGCCCTACGAGGAGCGGCTTAAAGAGCTGGGAATGTTTAGCCTGCAGAAGAGAAGGCTGAGAGGAGACATGTTGAGGGCAATGCATAAAAATGTGAGGGGAAGTCATAGGGAGGAGGGAGCAAGCTTGTTTTCTGCTGTCCTGGAGACTAGGAAGTGGAACAATGGCTTCAAACTACAGGAAAGGAGATTCCACCTCAACATTAGGAATAACTTCCTAATTGTGAGCACTGTTTAGCAGTGGAACTCTCTGCCTTGGAGTGTGGTGGAGGCTTCTTCTTTGGAGGCTTTTAAACAGGCTGGATGACCATCTGTCAGGGGTGCTTTGAATGAGATTTTGCTGTTTCTTGGCAGGGGGTTGGACTGGATGGCCCACAAGATCTCTATGATTCTGTTTCTATATAATCAAGTTTAAAGCAGATAATCTGGGATCAGAACCTGGGATATAGGGAAGTGGAGAAGGGGCCTTAGACTATTATGCTGGGTAGTGCAGATATCAAAAATGCTTAAACTGCTCAGGTAATAGTTTTCAGCACCTTGGATAATTCCTTGACTGCTGACATGGAACCCAACAGCACCATTGGTTCAGAAGAGACCCAACTGTTGTTTCCATTGACTTATTTTTTCTAAACTTCCATTGACTTTTTTAAAGAAAAGAAAAAAAAAGAAATAATTGTTTATGTTAATTGCCACCATGCTGACTTTGTCCTATGGTGACTCTTAAGAATAAGACCTTCAAGTCACCCTCTCATCAACAGCTCTGCTAAATCTTGCAGACCTGGGGTCACGGTTTCCTTCATTGACTATCCATCTGGAATGCAATCTTCCTATTTTCTTTCTGAATTCTACTTTACCAGACATTATTGCCCTTTTTAGTGAGCTGTGGCTTCACATGATATTCTAAAGTACAAGAGTTCAGGTTTGATATGTTCTAGGACTCATTTATTTGTCCTTTTAGTAGTCCAGGGTAGGCACAGAACTCTTCTCCAGTACTACATTTCTAATGAGATGGGGTTTTTTTCCTATGAGCTTTCTTCACTGTTCAACTTTCACAGCCATACATAGAAATTGGAAATACAATGGAGTGGACAATCTAACTTTAGGGTTCAATGTTATATTTTGACATGTCAGGATCTTCAAAGTTGCCTTCCAGGTCCTTAGGCATATCTACACTGACCACTTAAAGTGGGGTAAAACTGGCGAAGGAGGATGTGATTTCAATGTGGAGCTGATTACATGTGAAGCCCTGTAACTGGATCAAGGCCTGGATAGTGCTTATATGCACTGTAGAAACACTTTAAGTGGTTAGTGTTGATATGCCCCAAGTCTTCTTCTGGTGTTTTGAGTGCAGTCTCAATTTTTATTAATGACTGAATCCAGGTATGGAAAATCTTGACTTATTTCAACATATTTATTGTTTATTTTAAAGTTATATAAAACATCTGCGGCCATTATTTTTTTCCTAATGTCCAACTATAAACCTGTCTTTTTCATTTTCTCCTTGATAAATATTTAATCTTTTGTTGGGCTTCTACAGCATGAACAGTATCATTGTAAATTAGTTTTAATGTACAGTGTTATTTCATAAAGTTTAATTAACACACCAAGAAATTAAATTAAAGGTGATATAAATATGAAGCAGTATGTGGTGGTGGTTTGAGTGTTGAGCTGCAACTCTAGAGATCAAGGTTCCTCTCAGCCACGGAAACCCACTGCATGACCTTGGCAAGTCACACTTTCTCAGTCCCAGAGCAAGGCAATCTAAACAAAACTTGGCAAGAAAAGCACATGATATGTTCACTTTAAGGTCTCCATAAATCAGAAATGAGTTGAATGGACACAACAACTAATATAAATGTGGTCTCCTTTACTTCTACATAGCATTCATTTTTTAAACAAACATCTGAGGCCAATTCTGCATTTTAACTATGAATGCAAAATACTATTTCCCCATAGAAAATGATAGTATATTTTAAAGTAATCTTCTAGATTTTTATGTTAATTATATTATTTTACTCCCCAAAATAATTGACAACTGACTTTTGGCTTTAGATAACAATGATGAATGATGCTGGAGAACACCTGCTGATAGCCAATGGAGAAATTATTCAAAAGATGTCTATCCTATGATGCATTCAGACCAGATAGGAGCAAAATCATATTAACATTCACAGTGACCTGCTTCTGAATAAATCATAGATTTAAAACGATTTGCAAAAATAGCACCATTTAAAAGGAAAATGACCCTTTAAAAGAAGCAACTAGAAATAAAAGCACATGTGCATGATAAAACAAAATAAAGTATGAATTCAGTTCTTTATTGATCTAAGTTTTTTTTTATTTTGACAAAAACCAGCTATACTAAACTCTCTCAAGTAATCAGTTCTGAAAATAATTATTAAAAATATAAAAGAGGAATATCTTAGTAGCAACTACCTGCAAAATTCTTATAGGATGAGCATTTGTTTAGAAATAATAAAGAAATAAACACTGTGCTGTCACGCACTGGGCCAGTGAAAGAGTCTGTAGACAGGATGTGCCTCGAATTAGAGGCCTTTTGGATTTCCCTAAACAAAGTCTTTAGAAACTTGGAAAGTTTAACAAAGTTCTTTATTATTGCCTAGGTCTTTAATAAATCAAACAATATTTCAAGGCTTTGAATCAACTGGTGGCTTTCTTAATCTTGTCCACAAGGGACAGGCAACTATCTTCATGAACTGTTTCTTCACTATCAGGGAAATCCTTGACCTCTACCTGAGCAATCTGTCTCTGTGTGAACTGAACTAGAGGTCCCCTTTCCCCCCTCCTAAACCCAGAAAAAGGGGCAGAACTAAAGAACCTAATGATGATTGATGGGTCATTGGCCCTATAATTGCAAACCAAGGGAAGCCACCTTATTGCAAAATGCATGGAACCTTGGAATACATGCAAACACTCAAAGAAAGAAAAAGAAGTTGGAGCTCCTGGTACAGTTGTACCAGAACAAACACAGTAAGAACCCCCCTTTTTTCACCTGCTGTTTGTTAGGACACATATGTGCTAATTATAACTGAGCATTGAATGGGGTATCCATGATTTGATTCCCATTTGTTTCCAACTCATGTCTTATTGTTCTGTTACTCCTACTGACTGCCAAAACAGCTTGAGGTTATCAGCTATGAGTGTGGAGGTGATAGTACAAAAAAAAAAATCTATAGTAAATGGTTCAATTTACATTTTTTTAACCAAACCATAAATGTTCTGATCTTCTTTCCAGATGGAAACTTGCTCAGAGCACCCAACCTGTTCAGTCCTAGAGGCAAGTGACCACAAGTGAAGGAACTTGCACACTTATTCTCTCCCCACACCCACATGGAATTAGATTTAGGAAAGAGGTCAACTACGTTGATTTTCTCACTTTAACAACATAGCTCCAGCTCTCTGAGGGAATTACTTTTACAGTAAGGAGTCATCTCCTATAGATTCCACAACAATTTTAAAGCCTGGGGAGATCACAGTTGTATATTACGAACTAAAGTCTCTTGGACATGGTTAATAATACATTAAGAAACTCCCGTTAATAATAATAATAATAATAATAATAATAATAATAATAATACACTTGGGAAGTGTTCAACTTGTGGTTTTGTGATACGAAATCCAGCATATATATATCTCATTTGCTGTGTTTTTGTGTCAGTAAAATAATAATAATAGCTTTATTTCTTGCCCGCCTCTCCTCATGGTTCGAGGTGGATTACTAAAACATAAACAAACACATAATCATTTTAAAACACTCTGTAAAATACACATATTAAAACATACCTCCATAAAATATATATCAATATTGCTAGATTTTGTTAAATCCACACTTTAAGTGGGGTTTTAGCTTGCACAAATCATTTTGTGCAAGAAGCCCACAGTATTTGTCTATAATGTTTTATGCAAATAATTTTTTTGCAAAAAGAATCAGGAAATTAGAAAAATTGTATAAAATGTGCAAAATCCCTTGTAGTTTTATCCACTACAGAGAAAACTTTTGTAAATCTTTTTTTTCTTGCATGTGAGAATGCAATAATCAAAGATTTACATATCTAAAACCAAAGAAAGAAAATAACAAGATTTATAATGTAAAGCCAATGCAAAAGTTAGGAATCCAAGTAGTTGGAGAGCAGAGGAATGCATGTACCACTTTGACGAATAATTATCTGTAGCAAATACATTTCAAACTGTAAGGCGTTCACTATAGAGTCACGCTAGAGGACCTGGTCATTACTAGAGAGAACATTTCTCTAGGAATTTCTAGATCCTCCAGTGTTGTTCTGTAGTTGACATCTGGCACACATTTATAATAGAGTCACCCTGAAAGACCCAAAAATTCTGTTTATGAGATAAAGCAATACAAATCCAATAGAGATGGAGAAACAAAAATGTAGATAGGAGCTCTGCAGACAATTCAGCTTATGAATGACGTCTGCAAAAAATCATGCAAAAATCCAAATTACTGCACTGGTTCTAATTTAAAATGAAGTTTACATTTTCCTTTGCTCATTCCCAACCACAAGACTAATACCCGAATGAATTTTCACTCATCACTAATAAATCTCTTTTTCAAAATGCAAAATTATGCATAAAAGTTTTTCATTAGTTGATCTAAGCAGCATAATTGCCTTTATTCTTATATCAATATTATTCCTGACCAACTTTTATTTTGTCTTTATCTGACTTAAACATGTGTAGCCAAACCAGATGGAATTTTTAATAATCATAATTATTATTCCTTGGGGTATTCAAATTATTTCTTAAAGCATTTTGCATAATAGGATTCCATGCTGTTGTATTCTTCTCTTTTACCTTAGGGCACAGATATGGATTTAGTAAAGAAATAATAAATAAACTCTCTGGGATAAAAAAATAGTTACCACAATGTACTTAAGGACAGTACTCTCTGATCATTCATTTGCTTTTATACTTTAAATAGAAGGATTAATATTCTGTTGTGCATAGATAAGAAGTCTTTTTGTCTACAAGAAGGCAGGATTCAAAAAACTGCAGGACTACGCTCATTTAGGGATCTAAAGAATATTTGCTCATCCTCAGTGAGAAAAGATGTCCTGATATTGAGACATCGTGATGAAAAAAAAGTCAGCCATCACAAGGATTACTTTCCTTTCCTTTTTTGTCCTTCGGCAAAAAAAGTGGTTACTGATTTTTAGAGTGTGGGGAAGGCACAAATATTTTGCAAAACGGTTTTATTTGGAGTAAAATGCATTTTTTTTACAAATAAACCTGTGTGTTATTCCTAACCAAATGTGTCATATAAACATACAAATAAAAAATACAAAATCAATTAAGAACTATACAAATAAAAAAGAATGGCATATGAGAATGACAAAATGAAGACTAACATATCCACTCCTTTTATTTCAACACTTATTTCAATTGTTCTTTCAGGTATGCTATGTTAACAGGGAAGAAAAACAAGTTAGTATTTCATTTTCCCCCCGGTACATTGTCAGAAAAGGAATGGGACCAAGATTTAGGGATCATCTACATGGGCCAAATGAATTAAGGCAGGGGTGAATGGACTCAGTGGTATCCACATGGTGCACAGGGTCAATTTGGATCTATGCGCAATAGTTGTCTAATGTTTACGTATGTTGTTTTAAATTGTTGTTTAATTGCTTTTAATTGCTATTGTTGTTTGGGCATGGAATAATGCCAATTATGTAAGCCACCCTGGGGTGAGAAGGGAGGGATAAAAATGTGATAAATAAATAAATAAAATTTGGCATAACCCAGGATAAAGCTGCTTAATACAGCCTTAGACCACATTTAAAAAGTTGCAAGTTGCTCTGGAGCTTCCCTGAAGATCGGAGCTTGCCTGCACTTTATAGCAGTGTGAACAGTTGGGCAAACTTTCTATGCAGAATCTACCACTCCTGTTCACACAGCCATTCCCTAGGCTTGGGCATTCTGGACATAAGGGATGGCACTTTTTCCCGCTCTTTCATCCTCAACTTGGTAGTGACCACCAGGAATGAAACTGGCAGTGGTGGCTAACCAGAGTGATGAAACAATCAGAGAAGGGATGAGGAAAAGGAGGGAGCAATTCCCACTTCCCCTCTCTTGTCTTGCTTCATTGCTCCTGCTAGCTTCAGTGGATGTGGATGAGTGATAACCTCTGCCAGTTTGGTGCCTGGTGGTCACCGCTAAACTAAGAATGACAGGGATAAGGTAAGGGTAGTGGTCTAGTGGTGCTAAATCAGATTCAGTACTGTTAGGCTGTATGAACTCCATCCAGCCATTGGGTCTGCTCAGTGCCATGCAATATGAACACCTGCCAGCTGCCAAGCCACCTTGGTGGCTGGCCATGCAGATTTTGGTGGCATTGATCTAGGGTACCCTGCTTTGGATCAGCATTGTTGTGGGTGATCCATATAGATGGGCCCTAGGTTTTCCAGGCCAGGGAGGGATAGGGCATTCCCCTAAATAAGAATTCTGTCTCTCAAGTGAAATTCAGAGTGTGGTGAAAGATTCTTCCTTGAAAGCTTTTAAACAAAGGCTGGATGGCCATCTAGTGAGGGTACTTTGATTGTACATTTGAGAGTTAACTCTTAGAGACATTATACAAATAAAAGAATCAGAGTTGGAAGGCTATGCAAGGGCCATCTAATTCAACCCTGTGGGTATAGGAATGCACAATTAAAGCACTCCACAAATATGACCACCCAACCTCTCTTTAAAGATCTCTAATTAAAAGAGAATCAACCCTCTGAGGCAGTCAAACCCACTGCCAAACTGTTATCTTCATTAGTTTGTGTAGACTTCATTTTTAATCTAATTAAACTCAATTGGTTCTTATCCTAGGGCCCTTCCAGACAGGCCCTGTATCCCTGGATCTTATCCCAGGTTTTCTGCTTTAAACTGCCAGATAATCTGGGATAAACAGAAAACCTGGGATCAGATCCTGGGATATGGGGCCTGTCCGGAAGGGCTCCAAGTCTCTGAAGCAGCAGCAGCAAACTACGTTGCTCTAGCTTCTGAATAGCATCCCTCTTCTGGTATTTAAATATGGACATCATGTTGACACCCAGTCTATTTTCTGAAGAGGTGGGGAGGGACAGGGAAAATAAGTTTTGACATGATTTGTTCTTTTGGGAAACCCATGCTAGCACTTGATAATCACATCATTCCTTTCTAAGTGCTCACAGATGGGGACAACATTTGACCTCATTCAGTCAGATGTATCTTCTGTTTCTTAAAAACTCCTTGAGATTGTGATAAGGGCTCTTAGACTACTTGCGCAAGGGCCTTTAGTATATGTGGATGTAGTTCATCTAGCCCTAGAGATCTGAAGTCATTTAGATTAGCCAGGTATTCTAGTACTACCTCTTTATCTATTTTGGGTTGAGCTTTCCTTACTGCATCATCCGTTGTATTTTCATTAGGTAGAGCAAGGCTAGTTAAAGTGGCAGTCTCTGGAATTGAGCAAATGGTTGCTGATCCTAGAAGATTTCCAGGAAAGAAAGACATTTGCAGTCAATGTGCACAAATATGGTATCAATTCCTGGTGGATTGGGAATAAATACCTTCTGTTCCTCCACATCTAAAAGTTGAAGTAGAGTACCATTTTCTTTTGGGGAAAAGACTAAGGCAAAGAAGGGGATGAGTACTTCTGCTTTTTCTGTCCCCTGTTAGCTTTTTTAAATCGTATCTATGTATAAAGGTATTTAATATCTAAATATACAGTTATTGATGATGGAGGGTTTGTGAACATATTTCTTTCAATATTTGGTGAGATGAAATATTTTCTGTGGTACTAATGCTGGGGTGTCTCATTCACATATGCAGACCTTCACTAGAGCTTAGAAAAGTTACTTTTGAAATGGCAACTCCCAGAATTCTCCACCCAGATGATATGTCCCAAGCACTAGACCAGTGATGACAAATCTTTTAGAGATGGAGTGCCCAAACTTGGGTGGGTTTGGGTGCTTGGGGGGGACAACAAGTGGGGGAGTTAGTGGGGAGTGAGTAGTGAGTGAGCGGGGGGGGGGGGCAAGAGGGTGAACGAAGGGGAGCAATGGCTCACATGCCAGGAGATAAGGTGCTGCATGCCATAGGTTCACCACCAGTGCACTGGACTATTAATTTCATAGTCAATGCCACAATTATTTTCTATAGTAAGTGAGTGACTTTAGCATCCTCAGGGGAGTACTGTCATGTCCTTCTATTTATCATAAATGGAAAGTGGCGACAGACAATTTTGATAGGTTTTTTTTACTGCTTCACTTCCCAGAGTCCCAAGTGCTTCACTTCCCAGAGTCCACTGTTATTCCAGAATGGATTTTAACACAGCTGGATACATCCCACTGTGCACAGATTTGGAGACAATTGGCTTATTTTCAGGTACATAATAGTTAAAGGCTGTATGATATATAGTGGCTGTCAAAAGCTATATTGTCTAATCTTTTGAGGTGTTGATTGGGACTATTCAAATCTGCAACTCAGTCCCAAGTAACAGGAACAATCAGGCTCATGCTGTCTGATTTCTAATGGTATTAGAGAAGTTTGGGTTGGCTCAGTTCAGTTCCCAAATGGACTGCTGTAATGCAAAGTGCTTTGAGCTAGCTGTGCATCAAAAATAAAAAAAAGGAAAGCTTAGACACCATGTCTCCAACATAGCAATTTAAGGAAAATGCCAAATTTGTGTGATACAGAAGTTGGGCAGTGGAACTGGGTCTTGTTCATTGACAGTTTTAACATGCAATTCTGGGAATGCATCTCACCCCCACTCTCCAATTTCAGTGCTTTACAGGCTGGGCTACATGAGAACATTCAAGTGACATAATCAGTCTCCTCCACTCTTTCTTCATTCTGTGTTAGTAACAGATTATAAAAAAACAGTTGCTGAAGAGTGTCATTGTTGGTTTCAACGAGTCTTTCTTTAGTATCATATTCTTCTTTAAAAACCTACCCTCATGACCCTTGTTTTCTATTATTTGCCTTTTTTATTAATTTGTCTGTTTCTGTCTCTGCATTTCAGGCACTACAATTCCTCATCTTCCTCAATTAGGTATTCCATAGAATTAAACCATCTGAATAATAATAAAAGAGGCAGAGCTTTCACTGGACTCCTTTTGAAGTGGGAGAAAATCCTAGGTTTGCCATCTAGTTTAAATGTAGCTGGGTGAAATAATACATACAGTACCAGCACCCTGCTATGGCACCTTAAGAGGATGCATCAAGCAAAATTGCTCAGATCAAAGGTAGAAGAAAAGTGAAAGCAGCAGATGTGAGCCACATAAAGTAGAAGAACAGGATGCAAAATACTTTGGCAGACAACTCTGCAAAAGCTGTGATGAAAGGAGTATGGGGCCATGAAAATGAAGTTCTTTGTGCCAGCCTAGATCAGCCAACACAGTGAGGGTTGGAGAGGGATCATCAATTAGATCTCACCATATGACATACTTTTCACAATAAGTAAAACATGATAACATCTCCCTCCTGCTTCCTTACTGTTAGACTAAAGCAAAAAATTAAACTCTCTTGAACTACAGTATGTCTCCTATATCCATGGAGGATATGTTCCTGAACTTACTGAGGAAACAGGAAACTATGGATAATAGCAAACCCTATTGAAATGAATTACTTCCACTGGAAGTTACCATAGAGTTGCTCTCAAGGTCCTAGAAAATTCCTAGAGGTCTCCTCTAAAGCAGTGGTTCTCAACCTGTGGGTCCTCAGGTGTTTTGGCCTAAAATTCTCAGAAATCTCAGCCAGTTTACCAGCTGTTAGGATTTCTGAGAGTTGAGGGTCAACACATCTGGGAACCCACAGGTTGGGAACTACTGCTCTAAAGGACACCAGTCCCACAGATAAAGGTTTTATTGTACACTATCAATTTAATTATTATATTCTCATTATCACCTATCTTAATTAGACTTATTTGGCTTATGGTCTAGAGATGGTGCCAAGACAAAAACAATTATGAAATAGATGGCAAAGACCGAGCAGGCAAGGACAGTTTTAAAAATATCTTTTTCCCCTGAGTAACAGCAAAATTTACAAATGCCTTGTTGCCTATTTATAATTGAGTTGATCCTTTATTCTTTGTTTTGTCTCTAAATTTAATGTGGATGTATGGAAAAATATTTTTAAAAAATCACAGCTGATTTTAGTTTCTGATAACCAGAGTGAACATTGGACTGACAATCCTGATTCAGAAATCATTAATTGGATATTGGGTGGATCAGAATAGATTGACTTTGGAATAGATTGTGTCCAGATATAAACCACCAAATTGGACTCTGAACCAAATCCCCACACACAGACCTAGTGAGTCTCCTTGTGGAGAGAAAAAGCAGAGTATAAATAAACATAAACATAACATTATTTTCCTATTATGTTTAGTATCAATAGTTTTAAAGTTTCATGGTGTGTATCATCATAAATACCAACATTGTTAGCATGAATTGTAAAATAAAAATCAAATAGCTTTATATTATAGTGAAAGGTTTTATGGTAGAAGAGAAAATAGATACGATTAGTTCAGGGATCAAGGGAAATAGAAAGATTAAAAAGTGCATGCATGCCTCCATTTGATAAGATTTATTAAATGCAGTTAAGACTTAGGCTCATTCTCTGATGAGCAAATTAAATTGACAATGTGTTATTGGAAGCTGAAGAAGACCCAGTTGTTGAGCTTTAATCAAGTACATTGATCAGGAATAATAGAAGTTAACAAAGGAATTCAATTTATCACTTAAAATTGCGGGAGATAACCTTTGCCAATAAAGCTATGGATGTTTATAAAGGTGCTAAAACACCCGAGGGTCAGAGATATATAGGTTTTACTGGTTTTGTTCTTGGGGTCTGTTGGTACTTTTCTTTCAAATTCTTTAGCTAGAATGCTAATCATAGACATTAGAAATCCTGGTAAAGACTGGTGTCAGAGGGGCAAGATTTCTGCATCATTAGCCATAGGAAAACCTGAGACCTGAAGACACGCTTTCCTATAAGCAGCGGGGATTGTTGTTTCTTTAGCTGTTGTTGGTTCTGAGGTGTCTTTCAATGTCACAGGTTTGTGTAACTTTGCAATTTTCTAAGTTATATATGGAGGATACTCCAAGATATCATGCCCAGAAACTAATTTAAATTTTCTTAAATTCTGATAAACCAAAAAGTACTTTTAGCTATTTGGCACACATATAGATTTTTTTTCTTTTTTAAGAGAATGGAAGGAAAAGGTTGTTTGTATTATTTTTATCTCTACATTGTACTGTAAAACATGGCACTGGGAAATGTGTGAATACTAGGCAGGAGTAGGGAACTCTTTTTGGCTAGCCAGCTCTTCATTACCCAAAGACTTAGGACACTCTCATATACATGTGCAGGCAGAGCAACACCTCTACATCAACAATCTGGATAATTCAGTTCCCTTACACAATTACTGTGTGCCTTCCATTCATTTCTGACTTATGACAACTGTGAGGTGAACCTGTCACATGGATGTAAACTATAGAAAATCAGTTGCTGCTTTTGATGTTGTCCCATAGCAATTTAATGTGGCATAGTGTCCAGAGAGAAAGAAATAATAATTTCCTCTGTTCAGTTTTGGTAAATCTCAACTAGATTACTGGGTCCAGTTCTCAGTATCATATTCAAGATGATATTGACAAACTAGAACATGTTCAGTAGATAGTGACCAAGATGGTGAAAAGGTCTAGAAGCCATGGCCTATGAAGAAAGGCTTTTGGAGATGAATATCTTCAACTTAGAGAAGATAAGACAAGTAAGATGATAGCCATCTTCAATTATCTAGAGGGATTTCATGTAGAAGAAATCCCTTCATATAGTTAAAGATGGTTATAATATTATTTGTCAGTCTTCTCTTTTCCAAAGATATCATGTAGAAGATGGAGTCAATGTGGTGTAGTTGTTTGAGTGTTGGACTACAAATCTGGGGAACAGGGTTTGAATCTCCCCTTGGCATGAAAACTCACTTGGTTATTTTGGGCAAGTCATACACTCTGTATTAGGTTTTTCTGAGGATTGCTGCAAGTCAGAAATTGATTGAAGATACTGTACATAACAGCAACATTGTTCAGAGCTGGAGCAAGCTTGTTGTCTACCATTCCATAAGCTAATACACAGCAATAGTTTCAAATCACAAGAAAAGAAATTTCACCGAAAATTTCTTGACTATGTTTGGCAGTGGAATAGGCTGCCGCTGAGTGCAACGGACAATAATTATTGAGAGGTCATTAAACAGGAACTGGATGAGCATTTTTTTAGGAATGTTCTAGTTGTGTATTCCTATATGACAGGAGATTGGAACAGATGGTCCTTGTGGCTCCTTTGTCTACGATTCCATGATTCAAAAGATTTATAAAAGTCAGATCCCTCTGCAGTTGGAGACACACAAACTTATTTATTTCAAAGGGATCAACAGGTATACACAAAAAAGAAAAAGAAAAAAGAAGAGAGCAAACACAATTAATGCCAAGAGAGAGAGAGAGAGAGAGAGAGAAAAGGTGACTGTAACTTCCATTTTTTTACAGTAGTTATACATTGTAATAAAATTGTAACTGTCTGCTTTGTTAATGACCTTCATTTCAGAACTGCCCATGCTTTCCAATAACCAAAGCCACTGCTTTGTTCTGATATTTCAAAGCATTGTCTCAATTAATACAATGTTTGTCAAAGCAAACTTTCTTACAGACACAATGGGAGAAGAGGGGGAGGGAACATTAAGTACTGAAAGCAAAACTCTCACCACCTTCTGTCCCATTCAATTTAGTATTTCTTCTCATCGCTAACATTATTTTCCATTAAGAGATTACAGACAATGTGAGATGGTAATAAAAGGAACAGACTTATTGTTATGGGTCTGACAGTGAACATTTAGCTAAATGGATTCCTTTATACTGCCAATGTTTTTCTTGTATTACAAAAATGGATGCTATCATTTAATGAGTGGTGTTCCTGTTTACTCATTTTCTAAGAAATTGAAGAAGTGTTTCCTAAACATCTAAGTCAAGGCTGCGTTCTTGACTGAATTAATATAGGAGGCACCCTTCCTTGTTATATTAGAAAAAGAGACAGATGAATCTGTCTTGTTCACTTTCTATAAAGTTTTGGGGTTGTCCCAGTTTTTCATGCCCCCACCACAACTGTTTACTATATCTTGAAGTAATATTGATTACTTCAATATTGGAGGCATGGTCATCAAGTTTGCAGACGACACCAAACTGGGAGGGATAGCCAATACTCCAGAGGACAGGAGCAGGATTCAAAACGATCTTGACAGATTAGAGAGATGGGCCAAAACTAACAAAATGAAATTCAACAGTGACAAATGCAAGATACTCCACTTTGGCAGGAAAAACGAAATGCAAAGATACAGAATGGGGGGGGGGGGGTGCCTGGCTTGAGAGCAGTACGTGTGAAAAAGATCTTGGAGTCCTCGTGGACAACAAGTTAAACATGAGCCAACAATGTGATGTGGCGGCAAAAAAAACCAATGGGATTTTGGCCTGCATCAATAGGAGCATAGTGTCTAGATCTAAGGAAGTAATGCTACCCCTCTATTTCGCTTTGGTTAGACCACACCTTGAATATTGTGTCCAATTCTGGGCACCACAATTCAAGAGAGATATAGACAAGCTGGAATGTGTCCAGAGGAGGGCGACTAAAATGATCAAGGGTCTGGAGAACAAACCCTACGAGGAGCGGCTTAGGGAACTGGGCATGTTTAGCCTGAAGAAGAGAAGGCTGAGAGGAGATATGATAGCCATGTATAAATATGTGAGAGGAAGCCACAGGGAGGAGGGAGCAAGCTTGTTTTCTGCTTCCTTGGAGACTAGGACGCGGAACAATGGCTTCAAACTACAAGAGAGGAGATTCCATCTGAACATGAGGAGGAACTTCCTGACTGTGAGAGCCGTTCAGCAGTGGAACTCTCTGCCCCGGAGTGTAGTGGAGGCTCCTTCTTTGGAAGCTTTTAAGCAGAGGCTGGATGGCCATTTGTCAGGGGTGATTTGAATGCAATATTTCTGCTTCTTGGCAGGGGGTTGGACTGGATGGCCCATGAGGTCTCTTCCAACTCTTTGATTCTATGATTCTATGATGTTTTATAACTCAGGAGAAGAGATGGTAACTCTGGATTTTCTCATTCCTGATAAATATTAGGAAAAAAAATTGATATTTCCTTCTCATGTTATCAGGATGCTCAGAATCTTTCTCCCAGGGCAGATCCAGACAGCCCTTTATCCCAAAAGCATTTGCGTTATAAAAATGTGGATGTTTTGGGAGGGCTGTCCGCACCCACCCCAGAAAGTATGTGCTTGGACCATCTCTAGAATGTATGTCTTGATCTGAAATGGCAAGCAGGAGGTAAAAAAAAAAGCCAATCTTGGTCCTGTTACTGTGAGTGGCAAAAGGTAGGATATAAATGTTTTACTGAACCCTTTTATTACTTAGTATTTCTTTTTCTTAAAAAAATGCTTCTGATGTGTCCTATTTAAAGTAATATGCCATGGAAGTTGTGGAACAATAAGAAATGTCTGGCTGTCAATTTTCAGTTTGACAATTCTTTCATTTTTTTAAATAAAAGAGACATCATAATCATTTCATCCACTTCTTCAAAAATGAATTAAAATGAACCGAAATAACCTTACAAAGAATTGGAACAGTGTCTACCAAAGTAGAACTGTAATTATGTCGATTGCCTCTAGATACTACTGTAATACTTCTAATTATATAATATTATTATCAGTATAGTGGTTCATCATGAAATATTCCAAGAATAAAAGGCATGTTTTGTCTAGTCTACAAATGTAAACTCGGAAAGTGATTTCATCTCTCTTCTTGTCATAATTTTCCTTCAGTACCTTGAATGTGGAGGGGCATAATTTTCAAAGCCAAGTGCAATTGATTACTTTCTGTTGTAGTAATTCCCTCCAAGAGTTGTTTCTTTAGAACTTCCACTCACCAACAGAAAAAAACTGCAAATATTAATTTGTAATAATACTGAAGAATATTGTGAACAAATAATAATAAAGAAAAGGCAAGTAATTTGATTATCGTGTTTCCCTCCATCATATGACAGTACACATATAGCATTTTCTCTAATTTTAAAGTAAGCCTGCAAATAATAGACCTGTCTGAAATGAAATTGTTTTTATTCATTATTGTTCTGTTTATATGCTTATTTTTAATTGCAACATAATTATTTGGTGCTCCATCTTATCAAGCAATAATATTGGTGTTTGCACAGTAACAATAACACAAAAAAGAACATTTACTTTTATTCACGCCCTTCAGGATTAGTTTATTATCACTCCCTAATTGCAGCCTCTGAAACTATGGTATAAAGCAATAGCTATGGGACATGATTCATCACAAGGCTTTTCGTGTATGTTTTATTTATTTCATTGGGTTTTTCCCCCATTGTAGAACTTTTTGGTAGAAAAAGTCCTTGAGCCATACTACATATGGAATAGGAACTTCTTTATCAACAAAAATGTCAGTGCTGGGAGTAATATAAATCAGGATAGTAAAGAGTCACTCCATGGCCCCATCTACACTGTCATATAATGCAGTTTGAAGCTGCATTATATAGTGTAGGCCCATATAATGTGGTTTAGCTACATTAAAATGTAATATATAAGTCTACACTGACCATATGAGTCTATACTGACTATATAATACAGTTTTGAACTGCATTATATGGCAGTGCAAATGGGACCAGTGTCTCTTATGACCACATCAGATGGAGTGAATTGAGCATCCTAGGATTGTTTCATCCCATCTAATGGATGAAGTTCCATGCTGGGCATGGCACGACCTTGCCTTCAACCATGTTGTGCTGGCTCATAGAGCCAGTCCTGATTCTCGCTGGGATGGTGATGCTTTCCCCTTGTGATGTGGAAAGCATTGTGAAGAGGGAGTTGTGTGTTGGGTGACATTCACCCTGCTACCCCTCTCTTTCCTCCCGGATGTCATGCAAAATGGGATGAGGCCCTTAAGAGACTATGACTTGAAAATCCTCAAACTAATAGTAGTAGTAGCAACAAGACAGAAATCAGTGTCAGATAGATCTTGTTCTTGAGTCCTTTCACACTCCAGTTTGCCCTTTGCATTTGCAGGTTTAATCTTTGTTGATTTAACTGTTGTGGAATCTCTAGGTCTTCCTTTGTGATTCTACGCTCAACCTCTACTACATTCCTGGGATTAGGAGTTTAGGGAGGAGTATTCTATAAACCCATGTATAAGTCTGGACATTGTAGGGAAAAAATGTAACCCAAAAAACCTGGATCAACTTATCCACAGGTCAATGTGAGTACTGTATCTTAACTCTTTTATATATATAAAAAGGAACCATCCCTATTTTAAAGTGGCAAAAGGTGAAGTCTTAGGCCCCATCTCCTCTGTCATATAAAACTGGATTATATGACAGTATAGACTCATATAATTTAGTTCAAAGCAGGTAAAGCTTTGATTATCTGGATTATATGGCAGTATAGATCCAGCATCTTGGGAGAACCTGAAAAGAAGCATGAACTTCCTCTACTCTCTGTTTTCATGCCACTTCTGACCTTTTGAAAGATTTGGGTGGGGAAATGGTGGCAGTGGAAAGAGGTTCCTGGCCCCACGATGGCACTAGCCCCCTCCCCACATGGAAGACATCCACATATCAAGCCCCATAATTTTAACAACCTTATGCTTATATAAGGTCAATGTATACGTGAGCATATATGGTATTTATTACAAAGAGAAGACAAGGGGCAGCAACTCCATATAGTGCTGAGTACCTTGGAAAGAATTAGCTAGCGGGGGTGGTCTCGAGCCTGGCGTTGGAGTCTCAACGGCTTCCTGTGCTGGGAGACTTCAATATCCATGCCGAGGCGACCCTCACAGGAGCGGCTCAGGACTTCATGTCTGCCATGGCAACCATGGGGCTGTCCCAACAAATATCTGGCCCCACCCACTGTGCTGGACATACATTGGACTTGGTTTTCTGCCAGGGATGGGAGCAGGGTGGCGGTGTGGAGGAGTTGTCCATCTCTCCATTGCCATGGACTGACCACTTCCTGATCAGATTTAGGCTCACTGCGCCCCCTAACCTCCGCAAGGGTGGAGGACCTATTAAGATGGTCCACCCCAGGAGGCTTATGGATCCGAATGGATTCCTGACGGCTCTTGGGGATTTTCCCGCCACCTCGGTAGGTGACCATGTCGAGGCCTTGGTCGCTCTCTGGAATGGGGAGATGGCCAGGGCAATTGACATGATCGCTCCGGAAGTCCCCTCTCAAGTAGCCGAGCTAAACCAGCTCCTTGGTTTACTGAGGAGCTGACAGTGATGAAGCGAAGGAAGAGGGAACTAGAGAGCGTGTGGCGTTCGGACCCAAGCAAGTCAAATCGAGCACGGTTTGTGTCCTTTCTAAGGGCATATGCCGCGGCAATAAAAGCCGCAAAGAAAACTTTCTTTGCGGCCACTATTGCGTCTGCAAAAAACCGTCCGGCGGAGTTGTTTCGGATTGTCAGAGGTCTTTTAACTCCCGCCACCTCAGGCGGGAGCCCTGACAATTCGGTCACGCGCTGCGAAGCATTTGCTCGGTTCTTTTCAGACAAAGTCGCCTTGATCCGTTCTGGGCTGGACGCCATGTTAAATGCAGTCTCTGAGGATGTGACACGACCACCTGCTTGTCCTATTTTGATGGATTCTTTTCAGTTTGTGAAACCCGAGGATGTGGACAAGATACTTGGAGGAATGAGGCCCACCACGTCCATCCTAGACCCCTGCCCATCCTGGCTTCTGAAGGAGGCCAGAGGGGGATTGGCTGAGTGGGTAACGGTGGTGGTTAATGCCTCCCTTCGGGAAGGCAAGATTCCAGCGAGCTTAAAACAAGCTATTATAAAACCGCTGTTGAAGAAACCATCATTGGACCCCACTAAATTTGACAACTTTCGGCCTGTTTCCAATCTCCCCTTTTTGGTCAAAGTCATGGAAAGCGTGGTGGCCTCAGAACTCCAGGTATTCTTGAGAGACACGGATTATCTGGATCCGGCACAGTCTGGTTTCAGACCGGGACATGGAACCGAGACGGTCTTGGTCGCCTTAGTGGATGATCTGCGCCGGGAGCTAGACAGGGGGAGTGTGTCCCTGTTGGTGCTCCTGGACCTCTCAGCGGCCTTCGATACCGTCGACCACGGTATCCTTCTGGGGCGCCTTGCGGAAATGGGTCTTGGGGGCACTGCTCTGCAGTGGCTCTAGTCATTTCTGGAGGGCCGTACCCAGAAGGTGTTATTGGGGGACTCTTGTTCAACACCACAGCCTTTGACCTGTGGGGTTCCACAGGGCTCCATATTGTCCCCCATGTTGTTTAATATCTACATGAAGCCGCTGGGTGAGATCATCCGGAGTTTCGGGGTGCGGTGTCATCTGTACGCAGATGATGTCCAACTCTGTCACTCCTTCCCACCTGCTACTAAGGAGGCTGTCGAGGTCCTGAACCGGTGCCTGGCCGCTGTAATGGTCTGGATGAGGGCGAACAAACTGAAATTAAATCCAGACAAGACAGAGGTACTCCTGGTCAGTCGCAAGGCCGAGCAGGGTATAGGGTTACAGCCTGTGCTGGATGGGGTCGCACTCCCCTTGAAGGCGCAGGTTCGCAGCTTGGGTGTGATCCTGGATTCATCGTTGAGCCTGGATCCCCAGGTTTCAGCGGTGACCAGAGGAGCATTTGCACAGCTTAGGCTCGTGCGCCAGCTGCGCCCGTACCACGGGAAGTCTGACTTGGCCACGGTGGTACACGCTCTGGTCACATCCCGCCTTGACTACTGCAACGCTCTCTACGTGGGGCTGCCCTTGAAGACGGCCCGGAAGCTTCAGCTAGTCCAGCGCGCGGCAGCCATGTTACTAACAGGAGCGGGACGCAGGGAGCATACAACGCCCTTGCTATTCCAGCTCCACTGGCTGCCGATCTGCTACCGGGCCCAATTTAAGGTGCTGGTGTTATCCTACAAAGCCCTAAACGGTTCCGGCCCAAAATACCTTTCAGACTGCATCTCGGCCTATGAGCCCACGAGGGCCTTGAGATCGTCTGGGGAGGCCCTTCTCTCGATCCCGCCTGCTTCACAGACACATCTGGCAGGGACGAGAGAGAGGGCCTTCTCGGTGGTGGCCCCCCGGCTGTGGAACACCCTCCCGGTTGACATCAGACAGGCGCCCTCCCTTATGTCCTTCCGAAAGGGCCTAAAGACATGGCTATTTGAGAAGGCATTTAACTGAGTGCTACATTAATTGGTAATGACAATCTGGAACGGAATATGGATTACGAGATTGGTTATGATTTGACGACGAGACGGAGCGGATTATTTAGTGTAATTATATTATTGTGTATTAGTGATATGTTGATTTTTCGTTATTGCCTTATTGTGAATTGTCTTTTATATGTTGTACACCACCGTGAGTCGCCCTAGGGCTGAGAACGGCGGTCAACAAATGCAGCAAATAAATAAATAAATATCAGAATACCATAAACTTTCACATTTATTACAACTTGGAATCATACCTGCTATTGAATCATGGGACTTGTAGTTTTACAAGATTTTTAGCCCTGCCAAAGCGCGCTGGTGCCTCATAAAAGTTAAATTGATGTCAAATTGCATTCATTCTACGTTGAAGATACATCCTAAATGACTTAATTCTTCTTTCTCTGATAGGACTGATTTGGTATGTCATGACATGTCTTTAAGAATTACCATCCTGTTTTGAATATGAAAATGTTGCTTATTCACTCTCTCCTAAAGTGCCCGCACAAGGCCAAGAAGAAGGCCCTGATTATAGAGAAGTCCGAGGTAGTCAAGAACCATTTGCAGCATGATCATCCTGAAGATGGTGGGCATCTACAACAGGAAAGCCTTCAGCCAGGTGGAAATCAAACCTGAAATTATTGGTCCTTACCTGGGATAGATCTGCATCACCTACAAGCCAGTGAAGCACAGCTGCCTGGGGATCAGAGCCACTCACTCATTTTGGTTCATTCCTTTCAAATAATGGACACGTGGCAAGGACATTGTTGTGTATAAATAAATGGATTTTCTCAGTCATTGGAAAAACTTTTTTAAAAGTTTGCTTACTGATATGGATCAAGAGCTACATGTCGATCTGTTTTAATACTCAAAAGCCTTTAAAGATTTCAATGGCCAATTGGTACCTTCAATTATCAACACGAAGAGTGGACTGTGATGTATTTGACCTTGTTAGAACCTATTTGCAAGCAGAAATGTGTATGTTAGTAGATGAGCTTTTCCCAATGGGATTGGGAACACACTTTGTTTATTCATTATTATTCTTCTATGATGATCCAAAGCCAGAACTTTCTTTTTAAAAATGCAAAGAAGTGGCAACTTGCTTTTCAGCAGGGAACCTACAGGGAAGCTGAAGAGGTATTCTCCATGTTTTAGCAGTTAGAAGTTTAACTGAAGAATGCAGGTAAGTTACTTTCTTTGGCATTGTTCTGTAGGCTATCCTAGATTATCACCATAGCCTTGGGTACATTTGCTAAAGTATATTTTTCCCCAAGAACCAAAAAATATTTTATAGTCTGTCACGAATGACCACACCAGATGGGTTGAAACCAGTGTCCTAGAATACTTTCACCCTGTCTGGAAGACGGAGGCCCATGCTGGACATCATACAACACTGTGTGACTTCTGGCACAGGCCCCATCCCCAACTGGGGTGCAAACTTCCTGTGTTGTTCTGTCTCCAATGGAAGGTAACACTTTCCCCATGTGTTGGGGAAAGTGTCATGAGAGGGAGTTGTGAATGGGATGACAGATTTGCCCCACTGCTTCATCTTTCTTCACCAGAAGCCAAACGTCCCGCCTTTATGATAAGGTTGTTAGTATTCTGTCCAAGCTGTTTAGAAGCTACATTCTAAATTTGTTTAAAAAGAAAATGTCCCTGTGAGGCTTTTTGAACTATTACGGAGTGTTATATCTATCAGATCATGCGTACCCATTATACAGGATGATTGCAGTTATATTTCTAGACCTGAAATTACTATCATAAAATAAAACTTTAGCTTTTTCTGCCAAATGGTGCTCTTGCCTCACCAAACTACAATTCTCAGGATTTCATAGCACTGTCATGGTATAAAATTAGTGTGAAATTGTATTAATTCTACAGTGTAGATTTATTTTATTTTTTATTTATTTACAGTATTTATATTCTGTCCTTCTCACCCCACAGGGGACTCAGGGCGGATTACAATGTACATATATAGGCAAACATTCAATGGCATAGACACACAACACATATAGACAGTCAGAGGCTATTTAACATTCCAACTTTTTCTGGCCACCAGGGGAGCTGTTCCTTCACTGTCCATTCTGCGACACTGATGAAGTACTTCCTCATTCCCCACATGCTTGCTGGAGATTAGTTAAATTAGATACACCCAAATCTAACTTCACATGCTGAAATAAGATTTAACTGCTTAGCTTTTGTATTTGGATTGAAGAGGGTTATTATCATGTTATTTTCTTTGGGCAGTATCCTGAGCAAGCCCTCAAACTCCATTTCACATACAGATGAAAAATTCATGAAACGTTTGAAACCTCATATCCAACATTTTCTTAGAAAAAAGGGTGAAACTTTGGGTTCTTAAAAAAAGTTTCACCAGCATCCTTTACAGACTGAAAGTCACTTCATTAGTTACATAAATAATATGCTGCAATTATTCTTTGGCATAAAATGATCATGTTTGGTATGTTAATAGTACAGTTTAGATAGGCAGTAGTTATAGACTGGCTTCTCTTTCAAAAATATGTTTATGTTACAAATGGAGTTACAAAATGCAATATATCTAGTTGGTTTTGACTTTTGACAGTTTGTTAGGAGAAAAGGGAAAACATTAACAAATCATTAAAATTAGTAAAACAGAGGAAATTATTCTGCTTCCACTAGTCTTCTAAAGGGTCAAGCGGGCATAAAGCATTCTTTCTCATAAATAAAACTGAAAAATGATACCAAAGACAAGAATTGCAATAGCTAGATGTTGTACACTATCTTCTTATTGTATAGTTTTGGGGGGAAAATTGGGGCAGTGAATATAAAGTCCCGTTTTTAATATTTTATGTATAATTCTAAGAATGAAGCTATATACCTATCTGCTTTGTCTGTGTATTTCTGCATGACAGAGGCTTGAATGGGATGGCCCTTGTAATATCTTCCAGTTGTATGAGTCTATGAAGCAATGAGGAGACAGCAAAGCCTAGAGAAGACAATTATGCTGGGGAAAGTGGAAGGCAAAAGGAAGAGGGGCCGACCAAGGGCAAGATGGATGGATGGCATCCTTGAAGTGACTGGACTGACCTTGAAGGAGCTGGGGGTGGTAACGGCCGACAGGGAGCTCTCGCGTGGGCTAGTCCATGAGGTCACGAAGAGTCGGAGATGACTGAACGAATGAACAACAACAACATGAAGCAATTATTTATATTCCATTTTTCCTTTTCAAATATTTTCAATGTTCACAAATATTTTAAAAGAAAAAAATTGCTTTTTAGGAAAAGCCAGGATTTTTTAAAATGTCGATTATTATTTGTTTAGTTTTGTTCTGGGCCTTACAATTTCTTACAAAAGAAATTCTGAGCAAATATTTCATGCCATGCCTTTATTAAAATTTGAGAAGCCTGTAATAGATCTGATACAATTGTGCCACAGATAACATGTACAATGTGGATTTACAATTTATGATTTGTAAATCATGATAGACAGGTAAATTATAAAATGAAGAAGTGGGTATTGCAAAACAGTGGTTTTAAAGTCTGATCCCATGATTTTGAACATATGACTTCACACATATTCTTAACATCATTGTAATCCTCTGAAGGTTTATGCAGAAGTCCCATTACAGTTAAAAAGACACACTCTATTGAATGTTGATTTAGGGTTAAAGAGATCTTCAGGGAGTTATTCTATAATTTACAAGTAGAGAACAAATAAAAATTGAAGAGCCCAATTGCTGAGTGATATCTGTAAGTGTCTTGAATTTAAGTCCTCAGGCAAGGTAACTTCTGTAAAACTGAAAGTCTGTTGTATACATTCAAGGTTTTGTGGGAAAGACATTTTACTCACTGACAGACCAACGATAGGGTAGCAAATGTCACTATAACTATGTTGACAAGATGAAACTGTCCACAGGCAATAATCTTGTAAAGACTCCCATAGTGCTATTATATTGTTGCTTCTGTGTACCTTCAAGTAATTTCTGATGTCTGGCAACCCTATAATGAACCTGTTATGGGTTACTTGGAAGAATATGTTCAGAGGAAGTTTTCCCATGCCAGTATCCTTGTCCAACACAGTACTGACTCTCTATTACTATATGTCAATTCTGCATCAGTGTTTGGTGCAAGTTTTTAAAATATTTTTGTGTTTTTATCTATGTAATTTATTGTATATATTTTATGTTCTTATGTTTTTGAATTTGTTGTACTCTGCCTCAAGCCACCAGGAGAAGTAGGTAATGCATAATGTCCTCTTTAGGAATTTTCTTGGTCATCCAAAGACACTTTATTGTATATTGAGCCAGAAGTTCTTTATTTCAATAGGATTCGCTATTATCTGCAGTTGCGCATATGCATGCGAATCTGTGAATGTAGTCTCTGCAGGTACAGGGATTGCACAGTATAATCCACAGTATAATCCCTGTATTGTTATATTGTTTCTATAGCAAGTATAGACACAGAAAGATTTTCAGCTAATTCTTTTCAAAGAATGATTTGTTTTTATAGGTCCAGTTACCAGGAGCCCCCTGTGACACAGTGGGTTAAACCCTTGTGCTGGCAGGACTGAAGACCGACAGGTCACAGGTTCGAATCCAGGTAGAGGGTGGATGAGCTCCCTCTGTCAGCTATGGCTCCCAATGCGGGGACATGAGAGAAAACTACCACAAGGGAAAAAAAAGGTCCAGCTTTGCCAGATCATTTGGAGGGGTGTGGTGGGAGGCTACACTTTGAAAGACTTATCCCCACAATTTCAGGGTCCATAAGCATAGGACAGGGGTAAAAAGGGGAATCCACCCTGAAGCCTTTAACTCTACAATTGTAATGGTTTTAAAACTATAGAATGACAATGAGAAAAGTCTAGATAAATTGCACCAACATTCCCTCTACTCCAGCACTCTGCAATCAAATTCTTATGGAAAGCCTGGAAGATTTATTTATTTATTATTCCTTACATTTGTACCCCACCCTTCTTATCCCTCCGGGAGCGGCGGAGACACAGGGTGGCTTCACAGCAAGCACTCGTTTTAGTGCTTATCACATAAAATACAGTTAACATTAATTTAAAAATACATTATATTAATAAAAGCATTTGTTTAAAATGTTTTCAACTTATACTGACTTTCAACTTATACTACAGGCAGTCCTCGAGTTACAAAGGTGTGATTTTAAGTTTAATTTGTATGTAAGTTGAAACAGGCACATTTTTAAATGTAACTCCAGCCATACACACACCCTTTGGATAACATAGGGAAGGGTTAACACCCCTTTGGTGTTTCTTTTACTGTCTGTGCCCCTGCTCAAAAGATCTCCCCTCACTTTCTGTCCCTGTGATAATTGGATTTTGAAAAATTTGGCTTGTTGTGGAAACAAGGATTGGTGATACAAATTCAGTGAAAGAGACACTTTCTCCTCCATGATAACTCTTCAGGAGGGAATTTCCCTTCCTAGGGGTATATTTCTCTTAATTCCTGTTGTTCTACCTCCAATCTTAACTATGCATTGTTGTAGGTCAGATGATTGTAACTCGGGAACTGCTTGTACTTGCTGCAATTGCCTCTGAGTAACTGATACTCAATCCAGCATTTGAACAAAGATTATTTTTCAGGCTATCATCCCCAGAAATACCCCAGCTTCCACCACCTCTTTTAAAGAATGTATTCATCTTTACATGGGGAGCAGGTATACAGTAATAATATCTATACTGTATAGCCAGTGTGGATGGCTGAAAATCTGTACAACTTATTTCTTCATAAATTGGTCAGAAGTAACAATAAAAGCATCTGGGAGAAAGTGAACTTGACAGACTTGCCTATCTTTAGCCTTAAGGTCAAACCCTTAAAAGCAACTTGCAATTCATTGCCTCTCCTGAATCAATGGCCCATCAAAGCCATTAGATGACCCATTTCTTCCCCACAAATGATAGCAAAAGACTTTTTTCTGTCCAGTTCTTCACAGCATGGGTTTGGTTTGTCTCCGCACCCTGCTATTCTCAGGAAACAAACCCCTAACTTGCCTTCATGTCAAACATGTTTAAATCATCAATGGTAAATTGAGTTTCAAAGGAATAAAGTATCGGTGATTATTCAGAGAATCGGCAGCCTGGCACATAGTAATGATTACTATTTTAAATTACTTTAAAAAACAAATAGAGAATTGATCTAAAAGCTTTTGTGGGCAATGATAGATCAATTTTCAGCAGTAATATACCTGTGAATACCAAATGTTAGGGAAAAAATGTCTTCATGTGCTCCTTTCCAAATGTAGCATACTCTGGCTACATTTACAAACAGAATAGTAAATCGGATAGATGTTTGATCTCATTTAGCTGGTCTCTTCATCCATTCAGAAGTGCTCCCGGGAACGTAGGGTTAAAAATCTATCAGTCTAGTTCAGGTCAAGGTAACTGATAATATAAATAGTGCCATCAGCCTAATGTAAGATAAGAAGTAAATAACAGAGCCAGTATGGTATAGTAATTAGAGTGCGGATTGGGACACTTGCAGACTTTGATCCCCCACTTTGCTATGGGAATCTCCTGGGTGACCTTGGGCAAATCACACTCAGCTCAGAAGGCAAAGGCAAACCCTTTCTGAACAAATTCTTCCAAGAAACCCTTTGTGGGGTCATCTCAGAAAATACGTCAGTGCATATGACAACTACCACCACAACAACAGCAACAACAGGAAATGAGTAATAGATATCAAATGTTGTTTGTATCCATTTATTAAAGAATAACACTATTTAAAGCACCTTAAATGCTAGCACATTTTTAATAGCAAGAGCTTTTTTGTCCTAGAGTCCTTCTGATGTATTAAATGGACTCAGTTCCACAACATTGATTAGAGTTTAAGCCTGGGGTTTGGAATCTCTAGTCTCTAGGATGGGGTCTGGTCTATGGTTGCATTTTATTCGGCTTGCAGTATTGTTTTGTTATGGTGGCTCCATCCTTTCCCTTCCAATATCATTATTTGATGTCTGTATCTCCACTAAAACCATTTTGTGTCCAATATCTATGATGACAAAGCCATAATACTGTACATTCTGGAAAGGAGTCCATATTTTGATCCTTGTTCAAGCTGGGATAGAAGAACTCTGTAAAAAGTAATTTGTTATATTTTCCCAAATCTTCAAGATCACTAGTAAGATTTTGAATGTCTTCTTCATCAATCCTTCTGCGTATTCATACAGTGTGGCTTCTGAGCTCTTTCTAATGGTACTCTGGGGACATATTGTTCCAATCCAGCCACCTATTTCTGGGAACTACAGTCCTTTGTCTTCTTTTAGCAATTAGCCTGAAAGTACAAAGTTATACTGGGGACTACAAATTGTTCTTCTTCCTTGGTTTGTGTGTGTGTGTGTGCATTCCCCCTGCAATATCTGCAAGATAATATCCATATAGAATTTGCAAAGACTTGCAAACATTTGAAAGGAAATTCATATATAAAAATAATGTATACTGTACATATCGATAGAGATACACAGGTACATGTAAATTTCTAGATATCTATATGTATATAGGATTTGTAAAGAACTGCAAATATATGAGGGGAAAATCCATATATAGATAGATAGATACAGATGTATAGGGAAATGCCTATATATCTGTAGGAGAGGTTAACAAATATTTCAGGGGAAATGCTTTTATAAGATTAATTAATATTCCTGACTTGCAAGGGCTTCTCTCTCTCCCCCAAGCGAGGGAGGGAGGATTTGAAAAAGAAAACAAACTGAAAAGGGAGAGGGAGATGAAAAAGAAATAAATTATACTTTGCAAGCAGTTGCCTCCAGGCTCCACTGCCCAGATTGTTCCCATTATAAGCCGAGGGAGGCTTTTTCTGCCTCCCGAAAGGGCAGGAAAGCTCTGCTTATTTTCGAGTATATACGGTACTTAAAGTTGGTAGAGCGTAGGGTTGAACAATGTCTGGTGGGCCATGTAATTCCTACATGTTGGATTGGGATGCATAGAGTGAAATTCAATCATGGCAGTGGATTCCACTCAATCTCTTGTCCTAGCAAAAATATTTAAAGATCTCACTAGAAAAGAATTAATAGCATTTCACAAACTGAACACAGAATCCAATTATTTTAAAACTAAAAGTTAGATCCTGAAATGTGGTATTTTGTACATCAAAGTAATATTCTAATACACAAATTCTTACTACCATCCATATCTTGATATTAGAAACTAGGCTAATAATCAGTTAATATAACAACAACAACAAAAAATCAATACTATCCTAAACATGTATAAACCACAGAAATTTTATTTGGATGTCAAGCCAAAGCAGTAACAGCTGCAGTAACACTTCTTTCTCTGTGGTTGGCCTTGCAAACTGTTGCATCCCTTAAATGAGCATGAGTGTAATTATGGAATAATAATTTTAGATTTATGAAACAGAAAAGTACATCCCAACTATGTTCCAGGGATCTTAAATTAATTGGAAATGGCACGTTATCAAATGCAAATGAGCTCTGAATGTTGAAACAAGAAATACCTCTGAAATCCTACACCATCTGTTACTGTATCACCACGCTGTTTAAAAGAAGTCAACATATTCATCAAGCACAAAAGATGAACATTCCCTTGGCCTCATGGCAACTAGTGGCATCCATGTTAATGAGCAGTGAACCTATAATATTTGTAATACTTCCAAAATAGGCTTAGCATCTTGGATGCCTCATCTGAAGCTCAGACTAAAGCCCATGTGAAGCTCAGACTAAACTATGGATTTATAATTTCATACAATAGGTTGTTTTTACAATAATCCCTGCTTCTAGAGATCATGGCTTTAGGCAGGTTGACCCCTAAATTAGCTGATTCATGCTGCCTAATATAAGCTTCTACTTTTTTTTAGCTGCAGGTGTTGCATGTTGAGGCAGCCATGTGAGAAAACAAAATACTGGTATTTCAGATAATGCCTCTAGGCCAGAGTTTCTCAAATGGTGGTCTTCCAGATGTTTTAGATATCAGTTCCTACAATTCCTAACAGCTGGAGGAGCAGAATTTGAGAGACACCACTCTTGGCAATGCATCAATGAACACTGGGTTCATCCTGTAATATCAACATTCACATGTATCAGCTCCATATTGTGTTCCAGTGTGCAGTGCATTGATGGGGATTGCAAGACTGACATAACTGTTCACGATAATCACAACATTTCCTGAGTCAAGTTCTCTGTATAAGCCCACAGTTCAACCTGTTCACACAGTGCTGCAGCTGCACTTTTGTCTGGTGGCAATTTTAGCCTTTGGGAATCATCATTTTCAGGTGCCCCAAAATACCTAACATAACACTGTTCAGGGGAATTGTGGGAAAACTGAAGCAGTAGATATAGTTTCTCAGAGTTAGTTGTTTCTGCCAGATATGAAGGATGAGCAAATAGAAAACTAGGAGAGTAGGTCAGTGAGCAAGGGACGGACAAAAATGAGAAAAATATTGAAAATTTAATCCAACTATTATAAGGGATTTATTACACAAGGTAAATAAAGCAGTATTACAGTAACATAACATTATGCACATCCTGCTATCACATGAAACCTAGTGCATCCCACTACTAGCTTGCCTTCCTATTTGATTGCACCATCCTTAGCTATTACTAGGTAAAAACTATCAATAGCTCCCAATCCCACAACATTCTGATTATTTAATTGTTGAAATTGCACAAGTGCTTGAAATTTTTGAAAGGAACCACAGCAGTGCAGGCAGACAGGGTTATGAGGGTGTGTGGAAATATGAACATGGAATCACAGAATGGCAAATCGGCAAAATTGTGCTTGTGAAGAGAAGTGTGATATTGCATATACCGAACACAGTATGTATCTACTATCTATGGCAGTGGTGGAGAATCTATGGCACATGTGCCAGAAGGGGTACATAGAGTCGTCTCTCCTGGCACATGTGCCATTGCCTGCCCGCACTTGCCATCCCACCTCCGCTCGCCTACTCTCTTGACTGTTTGCCTGCCCCTTTGCTCGCTTGCTGCCTGCCTCCCCCCCCCCACTTGCCCACTGCTTGTTTGCTGCCCCCCCCCCCCCCCCATCTCCTGGCTGGCTCTCCTTAGTGCTGTGTGCCACCTCCCATTTTAGATACTCCATCTCTAAATGGTTTGCCATCACACGATAACACGATAATAGTGGAATAACCTGTTGGTGTGATAAAATCCTAAATCAAGTTAATTGGTTTTGAAAATGTAATAGCACTATAAATATAACTGAGTTATTTTTAATTTATCCAACCCACTCTTAAAATATTTCCAACTCTGCTTTCACATGGCTTGTGAAGCAGACAATGTGGAATCAAGATTGTCTGTTCAGACTCTGAAAATCAACAGCACAGTTACTTCATAGCAATTGTTTAAATAAAGATTATTATCATAATTGGGTTGGAATAAAAATGAGTTACCATGGTAAGCTGCATCAGAGAACACAGAACAGCAGACTATCGGCACAGGGACTTTTAGGATTGGAGGAAACACACCTAACTAGATTTGCAGTCTTATATAATATTTTCTCTCAGAACAATGACTCATTCATTTATTAAAGAATTGAGATTCTGACTGGTTAGACACTCATACCTGCGTATCATATTTGTCCACTCTCTTGGGCATGTGTTGCAGACAAGCCTTCTTTCTTCGAGTGGCCCCTGGGTACTTCACATTTCCACATTAAAAGATCACATAAGCTTGCTTTATTTAAGAACTTCTGTCTTTACCTCAGAACCAATTCATTTGGTTTTAAAATTCCAGTTTCTTAATGAGGCACCCTCCCCTAATTTCTAGGCCTAGAGATGCAAATATTTGTTTCTGAGATTTTAGGTATGGGGTGTGTACATATGCATTTACATATTTAACACCTCTCAACCTTTCTTTTTAAATGTGGCAATTTATTATTTATACCAATTATCTTCTTCCACTGTGGTCAAGGTTAGCTTTTGTAACTCATGCACTTGCTTGAAATAGATAGATAGACTTGTTTATTGATTAGTCTTCTGATCATATTGGCAGTGAAAGACAAAAGACAAGTATACAAAGACACAAAAAAGTGAAGCAAAACAGGCAGCTATCATGGTGGGGAAAATACAAATCCACTTAAGGTGAACACTATATTAATGCCCAGGTAGTACTCCTTCTTTTCTTGTTTCTTATCTAGCTGGACATTTTAGCAGTGTCAGCCTTGGGAAGATAGTGAAAGATGGCTTTTAAAAGGCTTTTGTTGACACGTTGAAAGTCTACAGTCAACAATGTGATAACATTTGAGCTGGGAAATAATGAAAACCTATTCCAGTCAGCCACACTTAAGGCTGTGCCTCCTGAGTTCCCATTGCTAAGCATGCAATATCAGCAGAACAGTGAGAAGAAGAGAGAACAGCTCCGCTCTAGCATGTTTGAAAGCAAGGATCTGTAATTTGGTCACCTAACTGGGGATCATAAGAAAAGTGAATGCTATTGAAAGAAAATTTGATCCCTGGATGCATTTTGAAAGAAACTTTTGAAGGTTCAAATGTTTTTATTTCTTTCCACAAAGTTTCTCTGATGTGGTTGTTTCAATAAAGTTACAGAGATATGGAGTAATACTGAATCAATGATGCCCTACTGGCTTATGGCAACACCTGTGTTGGTCATTTCATAGCATTGTTCCATGAAATTTGGTTGACTATTAGCAGACATCAAGGACAGAAAGCAGTGAAGTACTGAGGACTTCCTCCCTTCCTTTCTTCTCTGTCATCTTCTCAGTATAAATTTTAGCATTTATAACACAGAAAAGCCAAAACATTACACACACCCAAACAATAATTCACACAGGAAGGGGATGAAGCTGGAAAACATCAGTGAGATTCAACTGAAGAGTGAATGCCTTGGAAACCAAAGGGTCCAGGTTTAATTTTTGGCAAGTCTGGTTTAATGGTCTCAGATTGCCCTTTCCCTCATGTGTTATACTACATCACCAGATGGGGTGATTTTAGTGTCCTAGGATGTTTTCACCCCATCTGGGGATGGAGACTGACACTGGACATCACACAACGTCATGTGACTTCCAGTGCAGGCCTTGCCCCCAACCATGATGAAAGCATCACCGGACACTTCCATCCGAACACAGGACGCTTCCTGCAAGAGCAATATGTGATGGAGAAAGCATCACAAAGAGATTCGCCCTGCTGCTCCCTCTTTTCTTGCAGAAGCTCAATGAAGCAAGACACTTCGCTTGGACTTTCTGATGATGTCCATAGAACCAGTGATGAGAAAATGTATGGGAGTGAAGTGTATCAGTGTGCAGAAGTTTGCATCAGCATATGTATTTTTGATGAAAAGTGCAAAAGAAAGAGAGAAGACTAATTCAAAAATTGTCTGGGTGAACCTACAATGGAAGACTACTTTTTAAAATTACACTTCTGAAGACTTCTGTCAACACCTGTTCCTGCATTCCTGTCCCACATTTATGTTATTCAATTTTCACCTGCCTTTCTAGGTTTCTTTTCTTTTCTTTCTGAAGAGTGCAGGAAATGGTCCTGTTTGTGTAATGCATCTTCTAAGGCCAGATCTATACTGTCCTATATTCCAGGATGTGACCCCAGATTATCTGCTTTGAACTGGATTATATGAGTCTACACTGCCAGAATACCTGGGATAAGCTGATAATCTGGGATCAGATCCTGGGATAGACAGAGTAGATCCAACCTTATATCCCCGGGTGCTTCCAGACAGTCATAATCTGGGACAAATAAAGGGATATACAGTTATGCAAATATGTGCATTTTTCAGCCAAAATCAGGTTCTCAAGAGAATCTGCCAGAAGTGCACAGCTAAGAGAAATGTGGGAGATGAATGTTTGTCCAGATCACGGTGCTTGGAACTTCAGAGGCAGAGAGTACTACAGAGACTGACACACTTTTCCCCAGCGGCTTAGAGATAAGGAGAGGAAAAACAGGTGTGTGAAGAATGATGTCATGGGAGGGATTGAGGCCTTTTAAGTGGTTTTCTGCTGGTACAATCCTTTTAAGAGAGCAACAGTGCATTCATGAGAACAGCTTTCAGTTCTTAGTCCTATGTTTTTGTATTCATGCATTCAAATTTTTAAGTTTGTTCCTGTTTTTAATTTCATGTGTGGCTTAGGTTGCCCATCTTGGATTCCTGCTATCATGTTTAGAGATATATCTGTGGATTGACTCTTGAGACTGTATTTGAAAGGATTTTCAAATCTTGGCTATCTTGGAAATAACGTTTTGAACTTTGAGTCTCCTTTTTAGATTTGCTTATTTTTTATATCCTCTTCTCTGAATAAACTTTTACTTACTGGATTATCTGGAAAGAATGTGGTTTGTGGTGAAAAGATGTCTCAGGGATTCTTGTGCAACCCCCCCCCCCTTTTATCCCAATTCCTTCTGCATTTTAGGGCCAGTGTAGAAGGACACTTAGACTATAGTTCCATGGTCTACAGTCCATGCTTGCAAGGAGACTCTATTATGAGGGTGGGATTTCTCCAAACTCTAGAAAAATAACTATGGTATATAGTAACAATGCATGTCAACAGAAAAAAACAGGAACAGCTGAAAAAAGGAACAGTTTTATTGTACTCAGTTCTTGTGGGTTTTTTCGGGCTATATGGCCATGTTCTAGAGGCATTTCTCCTGACGTTTCGCCTGCATCTATGGCAAGCTTCCTCAGAGGTGAGGTCAGCTGGAGCTGGGAAAAAAGGGGTTTATATATTTGTGGAATGACCAGGGTGAGATATTACAATAGTTTTATTGTAATATATGTTTTTGTGGGCTATTCCACACAAAATGTTTTATTAGTCCATTAAGATGCCAGAAAATTCTTTATCTTGATAATTAACATGGTTTTATATTTGAATCTGAGTTCACTTGGTCTATGCTCTGTAAGTGGAATTTGACTTAACATTTTCTTTCTTGAAAATACCTATTCATTTCATCTGAAAACTATAAAGTCTTAATCTTGTAAACCTGTCAGATATTACTCAGCTCAGATTAAACAAGTCTAAAAAGTCCTGAATCTATCATTCTCCTCTTGAAACAAATCTGACTTTAAAAGGGTTTATATTAGTTAGACCAAGCCTTTCTAGTTTTCCATTTAAAGCTCTACATCACAGATCGTTAATCTTTCTCATGCTCTACTGCCTTGGAAGCAGAAGTGGAGGTAGAAAGATTGCGGGGTGGGGGAATACAGTACTGCAGACATTTCTCAGCTTCATTCAACTAGACATTGTAGTTCACTGAGCACAACATAAGTCCAATAATTCTTTAGTGCATTGTGAGGGTATTATCTGACTTTTTAGCAAATAGAGAACTTTGCTTCAGAGAACTAAGCAAAAGGAGCATTGATCTTTTTTCTATGACAAGAATAATGTTGTTGGGATTTGTGTTTTGGTAGCACCTTGTTTTAAGGTTTTTTTTTTAAGTCAGTCTTTTCCAGGATTCATAAACTTCTTCTTGTTTTAAGGGAAAGCTGAGATGATGAAAATGCAAGTATTGGAGAAACTACCATATTCCCCCATTCAGTAAAGTTTGAATAATTTGCTCTTAAAATCCAGCTTTGATTTTTTGTGTATACCACTAGAAACAAATTTATCTAATGATACATTTAATTTCTGGTTGGTTGAAAGTTATTCTAAAATAGGTCTAATATTATACCCTATAATAGACCATATCATAATGTCTGTGTTGACTTAATATTAATATTGAAATACAGCTATTAAAAGCAAACTTATACAAATAAAGACAAACCTAAAGTAATACATTTTTTCTATATTATAAAAACAACATTGTGAATGGAATATTATTTCTTCATTTTTTTCCCTGCTAGTTGCTTGAGAGTTTCAGTTGCTTGAGTTCTGGTAGAGAGTCTACTGTAAATTTATCTGTTTCAAAAGTTTTGCCTGGGCATTATTTTCCTCCTAAAATTTGAAATATCTCTCATACCAATGGTTTCAATTTTTGTTGGATCTGTTCTAATGAAAACTAAATTCTGCCTATTGGTAATTTGTTGTTGAGAAGACAAATATGTATTTGAGAGGAAGGGACAGACAAAACCATCTCTGAGTATTCATTGCCCTAAGAAAACCATCTTAATTTTTGGGCTTGCCATAAGTTGAGAGGCACACACACAGCGTTTAGGGTTTAATTGATGTTAAGAAGTTATCTATCATCTATCTGGTTTTCAATTATTTTAAAGCACAATAATTATAATTACCAGATTTTAAAATTTAAATCCAGTGTGCTGTAGTCGTTGGGTTATGACTGGAGACAAGGTTTCAAATACTTGCATGGTCATGGAAACCCACTGTATTGCCTCATGCAAGTCACACTCTGTCAGCCTCAGAGAAAGACCATGGCAAAATCCTTTGACCATATCCTTCCAAAGAAACCCTATGATAGGTTCATTTTAAATCCAAGTTCAGTTGGAAATGCCTTGAAGCCACATAACTAACTAATGCTTACATTTGTCTCATGTGAACCAGAACTATATCAGCTGAAATGATTGAAATGTATTTGTTTGAACTGGAATGGAACCGAAGGACTTAGTGATTTGATTCCATGGTTTATACTCCCCTACAGGCCTGTAGCCGGGAGCGGGGGGTTAGGGGTTCAACCCCCCCCCCCCGAATTTTTTCAGGTTAAAAAAACCCCTGATTTACTCATGAATTTTAACTAGTTAACCAAATCCCCATGCTAAGTCTATGAGACGCAAAAAATTAAGAGTCCCTCCAGAACTGCAAGCACTATCTCAAGCAAATATTGACAATTTATTCACACTGTCATTTCTTGCAGCAATAGCGGATGTAGTGAAGCAACCAAGTTGGGGGGGGGGGGGTGAGTGTTAAGGAGGCCAGACTTGGTGGAGGTGGTTGACAGGGGCAGAGCTGCAGGCTATTGAAGGCTGCTCTGCCCCCTGCTGTGCTCATTGCTTCAGTGTGAGCTAGGAGGCAGGTTTCAACCTCCCCCAAAATTTTCAACCCCCCCCCCCCATTTTCAACCCTCCATGAATTTTTTTTCTGGCTACGGCCTTGCTCCTCAAAGATGGATAAAGAGAGCACTTCTTTACACATTTATCAGGAGTAAAACTATTTAAGTGGGACTTACCTCAGAATAAATTGTATAGCACAGAGCCATATGAAACTATTTTCAAAGAACGCCCATATTTGCTTTCCACTAGTTTATTAAAATGTTATTAAGAAGAGGAATAGAAAGGCAAATGTAATGTTCATGTTATAAAATGTAGCAGAAGACCTGTAGTGTGTTTCATTTCCTTAAACTGATAGTATCTGAATTCTGTTCTGACAGAAAACAGGAGTCTAAAGGAACAAACACTGCAGCTGAACTTGGCAGCATTTACAGCTCAAATATTTCAGCACAGGAAAAGAAAACATCTTGAACTGACACATTATTCCAAAATCATGCCTTCCTATATGGCTGGCAGTGAAGATGTTATTCAACTAATATGTATTTTTGTCAGTGTTGTGGAGGATAAACACCATCAAGTTGTTATGCGATAAAAGGATCGTGAAGCTTGGATACAGCAATTAAAAGCATCACTGGAACCGAAATGCTTAACCTACATTTCAACAGAGGCAGAAGGTGTTGATGTAACACCATAAGGCACAGAGTTGCATCCCTAGGCCTTGGCAAATGCTTACAGGATTTTATATCTGTCATGACCAGTTTATGTTTAAGATTCATGGTTAACACTGACATATCAAGAAAGGAATATTTACAAGCTGAAAATTGGATATGGCCAGGAGGAAGTTCCCTCTGGCCCCAAATATCCAAAGACTGAAAGTGAAAAAATGAATTGGAATAATAATATACTGAGATATGTTAATCTCTCGTGTCTGATTTCATTGGTGTTTAGTTTTCTCCAACATAAAGTATGTGTCAGCTTTAGTCTAAATTGAAAATCTTTTATATGTGTCTCTGTGCATATTTTTCAAAGCGTATACATTTTGGGGTGCAAGCATTTCCCTATTGGTTATCATGTGTTTCTCAAGTCGCTCCTGACACGACAAAAAACAACAACAAACCATGTGTTTGTGTGTTGTTTTTCAAGGAAACACATCTCCATGAGCATTTTTCAAATACATGCTTTGTCTGTCTGAATTGAGATGTAGGTTTTAGGGGCACGTAATATTTAAATTTCCCTTAAAATGTGGACAAAACAAATTTCTCATCCATCTTGAAGACAGATTTATGTATAAATATACAGCTGATTTATACTGAATCTGACCACTGATCCAGCTAGTGCTTATAAACATGCCCATATCTTGAAAAGATTTGACATGCTTATTTTGACTTTCAGTCTATTCAGAGCATTATATGTTGTTTGTGATCCTTTTGTTGCAGTCTAACCAGAGTTAAATCATTGGTCTGTCCTGCCCAGAGTTTGGTGTCCTCCAGATGTGATGGAATGGAACTGTGATGGGGAAAGCTCAGTTATTGGGACTCTGACAGAATCCTTTTCAAATTGTACTACTTAGACATTCACAAAAAATAATTGGGGTCCACTGGATTGAGCATTAGACTGAAAGTCCATGATTGAATCCCTGCTTAGCCATGGAAACCCACTGGGTAAGCTTCAACAAATCACAATTTTCTGAGGACAGAGGAGGCAAATCTCCACTGAACAAATCTCACTAAGAAAATCCTAGAAGAGTCATCTTAGGGTCACCATAAGTCAGAAATGGCTCAAAGGCATACAGCAGCAACTACTACTTTTCCCCTTTATGCCACTAGCTTTTTGTGGTGGTGGGACTGCATGCTCCTGTGAGGCAGGGGGTATGCTGGTAGCAGCAGTGCTACTGGTAGAGTCCCATGTATCAAGCAGACTTTTGCTAAGAAGCCAAAGCAAATATACCAAGCAGCTACTGGGCAACAACAGTAGCAGAAGACGAGACTGGTGGGGGATCTGTCAGAGACAACACTTCATGGGATAGGCCTACTATATTTTGGGTTTAGTTGCTGTCATTCAGCTGGGTTTATGTTTTCCACTAAAGTTATTATTTGTATTGTGTTCGCAATACAAATGGAAAGGTGGGATGTGGATGTTTTTAATTGATGAATCAATGATATGTACCAAATAGGACTTGCAATGCTTGCACAGTGTTCTGCTGTATTTTGTGATTATTACTTTCAGAAACAGCAAATGAGAACTAGCACAAAATGGCAAGACAAATTTTCTTTTGAAATTATGCATTGATACACATGCAATTGTACCCCATTCATGAATTACCCCTTATTCCCTTAATAAGATTTTTTTTGGTTGACATGGACCTCTCTTACATCTTTAATGAAACTGAAATGTCTTTCTTTTATTTAAAAGCTCCCCTGTGCATACTGAATATTTCTTCCTCCATCCATATTGTATCAGTAATCCAACATGAATTATTTATTAAATTTAGAAGACAGATGCTAATTACTTGCAATAATCTGACAATTGCATAAAATCCTATTGCAAGTAAGTTGGACAGAAATTGATTTCTTTGTAAGCAAGGACATCATGTCTCAGTATATATTTTTGGTTGAATGAGATATCTTTTCATTCGTATTACTTGGAGAGCTTTATTAACAGTATGCATTAAATCCATACATGATCGACATGTCCTTGTCAATGAAATGTGAAGTGGTGTTGTAACCAGTGCTTGTAATTTAATATTCCTGGTATCTAAATTATGAGCAGTAAGTGTCCTAAACAGAAAATAGATTTGAGACATTGTCTAAATTGCAACTGGATGTTTAGGGTGATGCACAATGAAGCCTCTTCTGGTGCATGATAAGATTCATATCTTACTATATAAATACTTACTATATTATGTATAGGTAAATCTTTGGATTTGTAAAAAGAATATAATGTATATTTACATCTAATAAAGATCAGCATGTTTATCTGAACCAGGGGCCCCCAAACAAAGACCCACGGGCTGAATCTGGCCCACTTGGTCCATGTATATATGCACACATAGTGCATTTGACAGTGATGGGCATGTGATGTCAGTGGTGGTGAGTGTGTGTGTCCAACTGTATGTGGCATAGCTGACACATGTTGCATGTGCATACAGCTGAAACACTCACACACTCAAAATGTGCTCACAATACATGCTCTCACACCCAATGTACAGCACACACACACACCTACACACAAAGTCTGCCCACCCCCACATTCTGAGGGACTGTGAATAATAATAATAATAATAATTATGATTATGATTATGATTATGATTATGATTATTTATATTCATTTATACTCTGCTTTATCTCCCCTGAAGGGGACTCAAAGCATATTAACATAAAAGCATTAGCCTAACCATTTAAAATATACATATATATATATATAAACATTAAAACAGAATTAAATATAAAGAGTATTTAAAAATTCCCAGTTAAAAACTATTAAAACAAATTCAAAGTGAACTGGCCCTCCACCTAAAAAGTTTAGGGACCCCCCTGATCTAAACAATCTAAAATATTAATTCAGACCTTCAGAATTAAAACTACACAAAATCTTTTCTAGGCAAGTTTCCCAAAGGTACAATATAATGACAGAATTGAGGTAAAATGTGAAGTCGTAAACAGTGGGGACTGGAAATAATTTTGAGGAGCTCTCCAAGGTATTTGGGTAATAAATATCTTGATGTGATCCTTTAAATTTTACATTAAAATCTGGAGTATATTCAGCTTTCCTCTGACATGGAAATAAACCCCCGACACCTGAGAACAAATTTAGCAGAAACCAAGTGATAGAACTTCTGACTTAACAAGGTGGGATACATATTTGTGATTAGATCTTCAGTAGACTTAACGCACAATCTACTTTCTGTGAATGGACAGTTCAGCTTACAAAGTTCATTCTTTTGGGAGAAAATGGTTCCCAAAGGCCTTCTTAAACTTTTTCAAATTGTGTCCACTGGAAGAATTGGTATGTGACCCCAGATATAAACATAGATAGAGTAGCATTTGTACGGCTTGCAAAAGAGCCTAATTTTCCTTTTTGTGGAGTACAGCTGAAGTAGAGTCCACTGTCACCACTACACATGGTTCTTAACAGATTTGCGTAAACAGAAACCTTTTACTGTTGCCAATTTTGGGACCCCAACCTTGAATTAAGGGGACCCTATTTGGGATTTGGATCTACAGTTTAAGAAACAGTGGGCTAGAAAAGTTGTGGAGCAGAAAGAGCCCACAGCAGTTATTTGCTCCATAAGGGGAAAATTGACATTCTTAGAGAAATTCTTAGATTGTGTCAACCCTGCAATTAGGACAAACAAGGGAATCCTTTCAGTTGGAAGATAGCAGCAGACTCATCTCCCCCAGTCATAACTTTTTCGGGAGGACACCTGTCTGCCTTAAGGTCCATCTGACAAATGACGTGCTGTCCTGTAATTTGTCTGCTGCAGTTATGTGGCCAGGAGGAACCTGCTCTATCACTGAGTCCCTTCTGTATAGATTATATTTCCCTTTTCCTCTGGTGATAAAATGTCTTGAAATAGTTCTCCTATTTCCTTTGCCTGAAGGGGGCAAATGGTTTTCAAGAGGAATTCATAGGGCATTTGAGATTATTCATCCAAATATGGCAGGAAGGACAGCCCTGTCTTCTTGTTATTGTAGTTGTTGTTGCTACTGTTGTCACTCTGTGCCCTCAAGTCACCTCCGACTTATAGCAACTCTCTCATAGAGTTTTATGGCAAGATTTAGTCAGAGGAAATTTTCTTTCCCCCTACTTTATGGCTAAGAGAAAGCAAGCTGCCCAAGATTACTCAGTAGGTTTCCACCACTGAGCAGAGATTTGAACCTTAGCCTCATGGAATTTTATTCTAACACTTAAGTCCCATACAGGGTTTCTCTCCTCCTCTGAACAGACAGATTCAGACTTTAATTTAGCTTTTAGTCTAAAATCCATACACCATAGCAAACAAAGATGAGTTTTTGGAAGAAGTGGACTACAGATGTTATTGGCAAGCATGTTTTGACATTATAGGCGTAAATTTAGACTAAAGCTTAGGCTAGGAGGAGGAGGAGGATCATGATGATGATTTGTATTTTATAAGGGTGCTATGATATTATTTTAATGAGTGCAACTGGATTAGAAAAACATTTTTGGCTGCATTTTTTCTTGCATTCATCATGCTGGGTTCCTTCTCCATTTCTACCTTCATGTCATTGTGAATAATACACAAGGAATACAGGGATACTGATAAACAAATAATTTACTGTGGCAGCATGTGTTACATTCATTGCAGCCTTAGATATTACTTTTGTTTATCGATTCTCTTTTCTGTTGCTTTTATCTAGTCCTCATAAATGTTTAAGAGGGTAAAATAAATCATTCCCCGTCAGGACTGATGAGTTTTGAATACCAAAAAATATTTTGTGTTTTAACATTTGACACTGATATACTATCAAGTTCCTGAGCTTTAAACTGCATTATATAGTCTTTGCTTGACACAACAGCTGACATTAAGAAATAGTTCTGCTAACCAGAAGTGTTACTGCATTTTTGGCCTTTTTGACCAGGGTCTACTGAGATAGGCAAGAGGATGATTTAGAAGGAACCCAAAATAAATGGTTCTTAGCACAAAGATTTGTAAAATAAATATTTCATATCAATAGAGATGTGTTAATCAGAGATCAGATCAGAACTTTAAAACTCTGTCTGAATTAGGAGTAGAAAAATATTTCTCCCAAATTCACATAAATACACTATCTTTCACACACATTCATCTTCTTTCTGTCTGAAATACGGAAGAGTTTGTGAAGAGTGTATTGGGGAAAGAAAATCTTTCAGCTACCATGAGATTTTTCATCTCACAGAAAAGTGAAAAGATAAATGCTTTTTAGAATCATTGATAGCAATAGCAAAGAAAGTATTTTATTTAATTAATGTTTCTCACACTAAATGGCTTTCATGAAAATTTCACAAAACACCCCAAACTGTCAAAACAAGAACAAAACCCCCAAACCTATAAAATGCTTAATGGTATTTATAATTTTACCTAGCAATCAGATTTAGAATGCTTACCTTCATTCTTTTTTCAGAGTTTAATCATGTCCACCACCATTATCTCTGCTCATTGAAAGAGCAGGGAAAATATTTTTGTGCAGTTTGTCATTTGTGCTTTGCAAAGTATTTATCTGTACCAAAATAAATACTTTTCAGCATTGAAATACATTTTTTTGCAGAAAGAAACACAGAAATACACTTTATGTGCAGAAATATATGGGGCATTTCAATGTAAAAAGCATGTTCTTTATGTAGAAATAGTCTCTATAAAGAAATATATGAAGGATTTTTGTGCAGAAAAAGTTGTTTCTCTGCTGAAAACTTGTGTTTTGTGCAAAAATACATATTTCTGACAAAAAATACTTTTTACCTATGCATATTTAGCTTTTAAAAACATATTTCCATTGGGGTTTCCTGGGTGTCAAGGACCCTCTATTTAGTTTTTAAAAGGAGAACATGTTATGTATTTTCCAATCACCAAATCAGACATACCCTATTCCACACCTTAGAGAATCACTTCTATGACTTATCTCCTGTTTTTTTAAATTTTTTAGCACGGAAAAATGTTTGACTATATTTTATTAGTTAATTATGAATGTGTAACTTACCATAGTTAGAGAATGGTACAGTGAATTCTAACCCAACCCCACAGCCCCACTAACTGGGAAGCAGTTCTTTCAGCGGATGGTGGCTTGTTCCCTTGCTTTTCAGAAAGCAATTGGCTAATGTTCCCACATCCTTCCATGAGCACTACAAAAGGAAAATAGTTCTCCCTCTCACAGTTCTCCTTGCAATCAAGGTCACTTGTGTTGTGTGAGGGATGAGATGGGTAGGTACATTAGCCAGATGTTGCTCCAGCAACAGGGGAATGGACAAGTTGATTCCTGGTAAGTGAAGATTGGGGATGTTCATGGTCCCTATGTGCCTTCTAAATTAAGAGCTATGTAGCCATGCAGCCATTATGAATAGCACACAGTTATGAACTCCCCAACATGTTCTGGCCATTGTTTTCTGGGAAGTGATTCTTCCAATAAATCACTTTAGTTTTGCAAAAAACTTCTCCCAAGCCTAAAACAGTATATATTTTTAAAATGGTATATTTTTGAAGTTTTTATTCTCCTGATATCAGGTTAAACTTGATTTGTCTCACTTTAGAAAAAATTAGAAGATGCTCTGGAGTTTGCTTGAAACTTAAGAGTATGCTGCAACTGTGGGGCAGTGAGGGTTGGTTACTGATGTATTGCCTCCACCATACACTCATCAACACAGGGAAAGTGGACAGATCATCCCCGTATTGTCACTTACTTGCTGGTTATAAGGATTTTTCTGCTGATGTCAACATCCGTGACCTGCAATGAACAGGAGTCCACATGGAGCTTTGTGACCAGCTGAGAGAAGTGATGTAGATTTGGATGATGAAATGATGGATTATTGGCTGATGTGGTATTGGCCTGGCTGGACCATGTGGACTCTAACCACATCTCTTAGTGTGACAGTAATGAACAGAGCTGTGTGATCGATGAAAAAAAGTGAGTTTGTGGCTGAAGCATTTATACTCTAGATTGGTCTCAGATTTACCAGCCACTATAGACATGGCCTCAGTCATACACAGTTCTCACACATATAGATTATTTGCTATCTATTTCTTCTTTAAAATGCACAAGTTTGAAATGAAGAAATAGGTAAGAAAGGTATACATGTCTGAGACAAATAGAATTCAATCCATTGCCGATCTTGGCAACCATGAAACTGATGTTTCTATGAAGATATATATACCTAAGGAATCTATTTTCCATTTTTACACTTCACCCAGATTGAACTCTATAGATTTCCAAACTATGATAGAAACAAAGATGTGCCTTTTATCCCTTGGTTGTTTCCTAATTGGTGTTCACACTCAGACTCATATGTATTCTGACATATCTGACAGATAGTGAATTAATGTACATTAATGTAATGTTAGTAATTGCTGACAAGCCAAGTTTCCAGTGGTGAAGAATTGATTTGATTAATATACGTGTTGCAAAACCAATCCATTATAAACAGTTTTCAAAGAAATAGCTATGATAGTCTGCCACATCATAAAAAGGGAGAAGGGGGTATGTATGGCAAAAGAAACATGTTTCATCCATTTAACATGGACTTTTGTGGATATCTAGTAACTTTTTCAGAGGCACTGAACACTGATATACCAGTTAGGAGAAAGAAGACACAATTTGAATACTTTGGCAAAATAAGAAACAAACAACAACCTCATTATACTGTGAAATACTGTTGTAACATCTCTTAGTGTGACAGTAATGAACAGAGCTGTGTGATCGATGAAAAAAGTTTCAAACTCATTACAAAATTAGAGAGCACTGGCATTTTGTTTTTAAAGTGTTTCTAAATTATTCTTAGTGAACATTTCATTACTTTTTTGTTATAGTAATTGCGCAATTGGGGAAATTTCAAGGGCTTCTTTCTCCCTAACTTTTACAGCTGTTGTGGTGAAACTTGCTACAATGGTAGAACACATTTACCACTATTTTCAAAGATTTTATAAACAATTTTAAAAAAGAAACTACAATAGCCATCTCCTTGAATTTTATCTACAAGGACACAAGATTACAGGGGATCATTCCTCCCTAATTTTCAGAAATGTACATACATGAGTCCCTTCTGGGGTAGAAAAAGGTGGAGTAGAAATTCCATAAATAAATAAAATACATCTACTGATTTTAGGATTTTTTTAAAAAAGTTTTGACAAAAATGTATGTGTGTGTGTGTGTATGCCACAACAGCTATAACATTGAATGTCTCTCATATTAACTAAAAGTAGTTCCATTTCTTCCCAGCCCAGCACAGAGATTGACTTACTGGAAGTATCAGTCAGTCCTTCTCTTTACAGATTCAACAATTTATTGGAACTCTGTCTGGCTGCTGCTACGGAGTGACAAATCTCTCCCCCATCCTGATTGGGGCTTTCTGATGCTGAACAAAATTCTTAGAAATGTAGTTTAGGGCAGGACCTTTTGAATTCTCTGGCATAGGGCTCCTCATCTTCCCAAACTACATTTCTCACAATTCTATGCTTTCTCAGTCTTTCCCCCTGCAAATTCAGCTTCCTCAATGCTGCTTCCCTCTCCTAATGGTGGGAGACCATTAATGTAAAGAGGAATGGCATCCTTTTTGGCTTTGCTGTGCTTCCTTGTGCTGAAAATTAAACTGAGTTTGGGAGAATTTCCAAGGTTTACAAAATTCAAACAAAAAAGTATTGGGTAAGTTTCGATTTTTAAGTTTTTGGCATAGACTGTGCCCACATATCAGATATCATATTATAAGTATGGATTTAATGAATTAGATGCAACCTAAGAGGACTAACAATAATTTTGCACAGCCCTAGTAATGAATGTGAATAATATGATATAGAATATTACTCTTCTTTTTAGAAAGGGGAAAGAGAAACAGCCTTGGACTAGAGCTCAGTTGCTCAACAATCCACATTCTAAAAAGCAAAAATATAAGTTATATTGAAAAGAGCAAGTATATACATTATAGATTGTCTGTACTTCTATTTATCAAAATGTGTTGTGGCTGAATGTCTGCAGGAGACTAATATAATATTAATATCTATTTCTAGACTTCGCAAAAGCAATTGAAAAACAAATGTTTGTTTCAGTTTCACTTTGACATTTTTTTTCAAAATTTGCAGTTTTTTTCATATCAACGATGGAGGGAATTTTTTTTAATGAATTAAAACTGACAGACATATTAGTCACACTCAGAGCTTCAGGAGTTTCAGGCTATGAATTCCTGCGTGTTCAGCCAAGCTTGTTGTGTTGAAATAAGGTGCCATCTCTTTTGACTTTTACACCTAAATAGCACGCCAATAAGATCTTTAGTTATTAAATTTAACTTGTGTCAATGGGAGATAATTTTTGAGGAAACATTTTTTCATATTTAGAATACAAATTGCAGAGTTGCATTAAAATTAAATGTGTTAGATAAGTAAAATTGATGGATTTAACTTCCCTAGACATCTAGCTGACCAATGAAAAACAGGGTGTAGGGTTAGACAGGTTTTTATCTAATTCAGCCAAATGTTCAAAGTAAGCAAGTTATTAGTAAACCAGCTGTAATAAGTTTTTTTTAAAGTGTGCACAAAAGCCATATTGAAAAGTGATGAAATGAGTAGGGACAAAATTATTTTATTGATGGAACAACTAACTGTTTCTGATTACTTTCTAACATAACTTTAAAGGACTTTTAAAGGCATTTCATGGGAATTCAAAATGTTTCATGTCATTCTCTTTAACTGGGTCTTCAACTGGATTTTCCAGAAAACAGTAACTGAAAAGTAATGAAAATATGCAATGCAAATTGCTTTCCAGTGCTCTAACAAGCAAGGACAACGAATTACTTTCTAAACACTATAATGAGTAATAGGAATGAATTACTTTAACATAACTGTTTCTATTTTTAATTTTTTTTTGTTCCAGATCCAGTCAGAGTCTTCTTATCTCTACATTGAAGAAATAAGATTCTTTTAATTTCTGGCTTTTCAAAAAACTTCTTGTTTGAGGGGTAGAAAAATAGAATGGCCAGAAGGCAGGTTGAAATAAATGACTGTGATCAACAACAGCTATTTCTAATTCTGATGCACCTTACACTATTGCCATGCCCACAAAATAGAATGGAATAAAATAACTTCTTAGTATTAATGCAGTTTTTTCACCTATGATCAGTATAGGCTTTGGACAATTTCATCTCACCAATAAAATCTACCTGCATATTCTATTTGCTCCTAGCTCCCTTTGTGAATACCCCACCTAGGAGTCTAAAACAAGCGAAATCATCATCAGCAAGCAGTTATTCTTTCTCATACAAAGCTAAAATTGTTGTTTTCCCCTCCTGGTTCTGAAGCTTGTTCTTGATCAGTCAAATGGAAAATGATGTCCCTCCCTCTGGGCTATGCTTCGCCAAAGCCTGCTGTGTGGCCAACTCCCACCTAGAAATGTCTGACAGCACTGTTTTTTAAATTCTTCCTCTGGCAAAAAAGAACAAGATATCAACTCATCAGTACATAGAGGAACAAAATAGATTCTGTATTGCTTGCTACTTCTTCCCATTAAGATTGGAGAGTTATCTGGAACATATTTTCAGGGGATGTGCTGGAACTGTGTAATGGGAGAGAATAGGATGGGAAAGGTCTATCGTGCAAACAGAAGTTTGCTCACACTACGTTGGACATATCCCTTCCCCAAAATAATAAAAAATAAATTGATTTACTGGGGTGATTAAGCCAATGCTGAACTTTCTCACCGAAATCAAAGGCACACAGAAATGCTTAATTCTGGTTGGATCCTGGATTAGTTTATCCCTTTAATATCAACTTGACTGGAATGTCTAAACACAGTGTGAGTTGTTGAAAACTTTGATCAAGGAAGTCTTGGGTAGCTCATTGCTTGCTGTCAGTATTTTGCAAAACAAACATGTGGCTATTTGCTGTTAGCATTACGAGCCGCTGAAATGACTCCTGCATTTTAATAACCAGTTGATGTGTAGTAATTAGTAGGGTAGCATATTACTCTCTCTTCCCTGATTCAGTTGAGTGATTCACATCTGGGCCTGATTTGTTCTGGATTGATCCAGAGCCAACCGATTCCCATCTGAATACTCAATCCAAATTGAGATTTGGGAATCTGGATCACAATCTTCCCTAATTTGCACTTGGACCAAAAAATAATATAACACCCCCCCCCCCCCAACACATATTTACATAAACTTGGAAACTCACTAGAAGCTAACAGGGAGACTAAGGCTGATATTTCAAATAGGTGTCATGCAGACTAGGTGTTGTTTTTTTAAAAGAATATTAACATTCCTGATACATAAGAAACATGAAAGGGATTATTATTCCATATATTGTCTCTCCATATATTTCCATATATCCAAATGAGTTGTTTGGAAGATTGATTACCTGACACTTTAATTAGCATTCATTATCAGTGCATGCCAAGCTTTGTGAAACCTGTCTCTTCTGTTAAGATCTCTAGACTGATGTATCTGATTTGTCAATTTGTTCACAAAGGTCAAGCTCCAAACATATTCTCAGCTTCTAGATGACATCCTCTCATTTAGAATGCAAGGAGACAAAGAGACTCACTGACATAATTGTGAAGGGTACTAAATTTTAATACTGTATTTATTTGAATGCAATGCACATCTTTTTTGTCTAAATTACTTAGCCAAAATGGAAGTGCACATAATATTCGATGGCACATTAAAATTGTGTATTTAAACCTTGCCTATGCCCCTCCTCCATGCCAAGGCTGGCAAACTCACTAGACTCTAGTGGCACAGGGGAAATAGAAGACCTAACACACTATTTGCTACGTTGCCCCTTGTACAATGACCCTAGGAAAAATCTCCTAGGATTATTCTTGGAAGAAAGGGCATCATGGCAACAATCTGCGGTGATCTGCGACTTGCTAGCAGATCATTCTAAAAATATAACACTAAAGGTTGCCACATTCGCAATTGCAGCCCAAAAGATCAGAGCCAAAGTAGCAAAATCCATACTGGGGATCAGAAATGGAAAGGGTTTGGAATGACACAAAGCAGGCACTGTCATTGTCATGTTTCTGCTTTCATAATTTTAAAGAACTTGTTTTAGTTTTAATTCTTGTTACGTTTTAAGGTTTATATTGGAAAGTGTTTATAAAGTTAATATATTATTGATGTCATGGCCTATGGCTAGTACAATAATTCATTCATTCATTCACTAGACTCTAGTAAATATGGGTATATTCAATTAGAAATTTCATCCATCCTCAGTTGAACACATTGATAGCTGCTATAAAGTCAACTATGACTTATGGGTATGTCGCAGCCCACCACACAGATCAACAATAATAATGAGTTTATAAAAAAGGAATATATAAAAAGTAGCAGCTTCAAAATAGTGCAAGCAATTCTCTATAAGTCATTTAAAATAAGCAAACTTAGCATGCAAGAAAGTAACATCAAAGGCCAGATTGTAAAAACATATCAAAGTACATCCATGAGCTAGATATCAAGAGCTTGGCAAAAAGCAAAGAGCATCTCTGAACATGAATCCAAAAATCACAGAAGGTAAAATAAGAAACTGTAATCCCAAGGTGGTGGCACTCACAGCTTGACTATAATTCTAAAGGCTTGAAAACTTGAACTTGACTATTATCTCAAAGGCTTGAAAAGTTGAAACAAGATTTGTAATCCAAACAGGAGGCATGCAATTTAAGCAGGAAAACGAGATCCAAAAACTAAGGACCAGAACTCCTGACTCAGAGCTTCCAACACAGGCGACTAGATACATGAAATTCCACATTGATCTCCACACTGAAAAAAGCCTCCGATCCCTTAAGAAGTCTCTCTCTTATCTAAACATCATTCTTTCTCACACCTGGGCTCTCATTGCTCATCTTTCAGTCTTTAAAAAGAACAAAGCTGTCATAGTCTCACATCCTCTCTTCTAAGCCATAAACACTGGGTTATTGGTAGCCTTCCATTCTCCCCCCACATTTCTTTTAAAGTCAATCCCTGGGAGAATTTCATGAGAAACATGGTCTGTTTCCCCGGCAACATATCTATCGAAAACATCTCGAAAAACACTTTTGCTTTCCGCCACTGAAGTCACAGGCTCACATAAAAAATCCTCGACCTCATCCTGAGGCTGAGGCTTCACAGGCCTCAAAACTACTTCCCCCCTCCAGGGCACCCCCTGGACAGCCCCCAAGGTTTGGGCTTACAGGGTAAGCACGATGAAAATAGCCAACCAAGTCCAGGGTAAGAACATCCTGAGCGTCTTCCCAAGAACGCTCCTCAGGACCATACCTGGCCCAGTACACCAGACACTGAAGACACCGGTGACAGCAATGCAAATCCAAAAATGTCCACCACCTCAAATTCTTCATCTCCATCACAAAGGAGGGGAGGAGGAGCGGCGCTCCTTCCCTCATCCAGACGTACCTCATTAGCAGATTGCAGCAAGAATGATGAAATACAGGATCTGAATCACTTACTGTAGATGGTTCTTCCTTTAATTTTCATGCTTTCCTCCTCCAAGTCTAATTTTATTTTATGTTTATTACATATAGCATACAAGCTACACATCAAATGTTGTGGCATGACTATTTCTTTAAAAATGATTGATAGATTTTCATGATCTACAATCTACGAGTATAAAACACATACTAGTTTTCTTTTGATATTTTTGGTGTACTCCATAGGACAGAGGATGATGTATTCCAATGTACTGAATACATCATCCCTTGTCCTATGGGCTTATGCCAATTACATCAAATCCTTGCAAACTTTTGAGAGGATGAAATGAGAGAGCAATTTCCTCTGGTTCTCCCTCCAAAGAATCCAACACTGAAAAATAAACAGAGACTTTCCTGACATTGTGGAAAAGAGGAATTACGAGGGAAATTTGGGGACAACCTTACTTTGTACAATAACTCAACTTCAATTAGTGTTGCCATTGTTCTGAAGCAGCAAATAAGAGCCATAGTATATGTATTTTTGTTTAGAGAAGTTCATAGGAGTTCTCCTTTCTGCCCCACCATTTTCACATTTACATCTGGTGAAAACATGGGAGCGAGTCTTCTTGGTGGCTGTCCCATGATCTGGCAGTACTTTCTTAGGGCACATCTCCAATGTAGATTTCTTCTGCGTGGTACTGTGAAATTCACACCTGTGGTATTTCCCTGCGTCCACGCAGCTGACTCGGATCTTTCTTGAAAGCTTTTCCTAATTAGGGACTCCAGCCCCGCCCATCTACTCCTAATAAAGCCAGGCAGCGGGGCTTGGAGCCTTAATTCCTTTTGTCCGCGAAAGCAGCAACAACTCGGTGTTCTCTCCTAAAACAACTATTGGTTTGACTCAAGGACTCCAGTTTGACTACTCTAACAGACAGCAATTCCAACTTTTGTTCTGGGTTACCCCAGCAGGCAGTGGACGCTGCAACGATCCCTGCCATGCTTTTGCCCCCCTCAGGGGAGGGGAGGCTCAAGGCAGCCACGCCACCTGTGTGAGTGATGGCTAGCCAAGGCTTGCCTCCACGCCCATGGCATATAACGCCTTGGAGGGGCCTTTGGGTTGCAACAATTCCTGCCATGTTTTTGCCCCCCTCAGGGGAAGGGAGGCTCAAGGCAGCCACGCCACCTGTGTGAGTGATGGCTGCCAAGGCTTTGGGTCTAAGCCCATGGAATATAACTCCTTGGAGGGGCCTTCGGGCTACTATCCTCCCTCTGCGTCATGCTGCCTGGGAGCTTCAGTGACGGCTCAGACTGTAAGTACTGTGTCTTTTGGACCCCATTTCCACTTGGCCCATGCCTCAACAGGTAGGTTGCTACTCTTTTGCATAGGCAAACTGCACCCTCCTTTCCTTTTCAAGGATTTGTAGTCCCTTCTTTTGGTTTTCAGGAGTTTATTAAAACTTTTTCCTAAGCTCATTCTGGTGCTTCCTTCAGCTGCAACCAGTCAATGAGTCTGATGTAGATTCTGACTCCTATGAGTAGCAGATTTCTCCTACTCTTGAGGAGGACTTTTCCATCCCAGCTTCCTTGGGGGATGTGTTACCTAATTTTTTCTCCTTGATTGTTTAGAGGATCTGCTTTTCTCAGTTGAGCAACAGCAGAAACAAGCTCCAAGTACAGTTCTCCCAGTTCTCCCAGCACTTCCATATTCGCTTAAGCTTGGAGAAAAACAAAGGGCAACTCCTGTATCTGTGTCTGGAATTTCTAAGTTTGTAACTGCACTTTACTGCATACGCACCTTTTCAGCAGAGTGGTTAGTTAAGCCTACTAAACTGAACTTTATTGTGGTCAAAGTTGTTTAATCCACTGTGATAAGAAGATCCACCCCACTGCTAGCCTACTTACTTGCATGATTTATTACCATGCTTGTCTGGCAGCCTCTCAGGTAGCTCAGCACCTTCTTTGGATCTTCTTCCCCTACAACATCAACAGATCCCAAGGGCTTTCTGTCAGTAGTATCTCACCTTAGCTTCTCATCACAACGCTACGGCTAAGCACAGCACCGATACAGTACTAAGGTGTTTGCTGCTGTTGCAGCAGCCATCCACCAGCATGTGTAGATCCTCTACCCTCTCCAAAGTAGGCAGAGCAATGGCAGGATAACTGCCCATGGCAGAACATAGCCTGCTTCTAAGTTTGGTTTTTTACCACAATCTAGCCTAGATTGTGGTGGCCAGCCCCTCAGCTTAATTATCCAGGGCTGACAACAAACTAAAGGGAAAGAAGATCAGGGCCAATAGTTTTTTCGCATGCATTTTCTCTTCTTTAATAGCCTCCAACCCTTCAGCTCCAGTTTTTGGAGCTCCACCTCATCATTTTTAGATGCATGGCATTAGATCTCTTCTCACTCATGGGTGTTGGAGATTACAGAGCATGTTTATGCAATTGAATTTTTCAAACTGTCCCCAGTAGGGACTCTACGGGCCACTCCTCCTCCTGTGTTATAGCAGGAGGTAATTACTTGTTTCAAAGGAGCAGTAGCTTCTTTACATCTTTCTATGTTTCCTTCTTTTTCCTTTTCCCCAGCTGTTTTTTTGGTTTCCAATAAAGGCAGTGGGCCTTGGCCAGGTTTGGACCTTACAGGATTTTATGCATATATTGCATATTGCAAATTTCAGGTATTGTCATTACCAACCATCCTCCCTCTGTTATCCAGCAAGACATGGTTCAGTAGCATTGATTTGAAGGATGCCTTTTTTCATGTGGTATTAGACCACAAGACGGTAGATTTTTGTCACTTTTTACTAGCAGTCAGGTTTTTTCATTTCAAGTTCTTCATTCTGGTATCTCCACAGCTCCACAGGTGTTACTAAGGAGATGGCTGTATGCCGGCTCATCCCTGGGTGCACGGGGTAGTAGTTTCCCCCTATATTTATGGCTGGTTGCTGGTGCACAGTCCTGTGAGTATCTACAGAGGAACATTCACTTTACTCTCTTTATAGCAGACGCTTGGTCTTTTTATCAACAAGGTAAAATCTCTTCTTCAGCCTATCCAAACAACCAATTCATGGGGCCTGTATTGGACTCTTGGCATGCAAGAGCCTACTTGCTAGAAGACAGGTTTCTGAATCTGCATTCATTAGCTCTTTGAGTCTGACAGAAGCCATACATCCATGCCAAGGATGTCCAGTGCTTTTTGGGACACATGGCATTCACCACAGCTGCCACTCCTTTCTCCTGTTTGCACCTTCGGCCTCTCCAGAATTGGTTTCTTCGGGCACTTCATCCCATGCAGGATGAGCCCAATGAATGTGTCATTGTCCCTCTAGCCATCCACAGGTCTCTCAACTAGTGGACTCATCGCTCCAATCTCTGTGTGGGCGATGTTAGCAACCGACACTCACCTCGAGGGTCACACCATCCATGGTCCTTAGGCGGCCATACAGGGCATGGAGCACATCAACTATTTGGAGTTACTCGCAGTACAAATGGCACTGCACCTTATCTCTCATTTGCTCATGGACAGTATTGTCCACCTTACTACCACCACCACGATTGTGATTTGCTTGCCCTCATCATCAGAATCGGGGGCTGGTATACCATAACCATCAGTGCCATTCATCAAGAACTCTCTTGCTGGCTCCCTCAGTCAGACAGTTTATACTGACCACTAATGGTCCCTTCATCCTTCCCAGGCATGGGAACTCTTTGTCAGATGGCACACTCCCCTTCTGGACTTGTTTGTCTTTGGAGCACGTCTTGCCTCCACCAGACAGGCTGTTGGGAGATGCCTTCCTCCTGGATTGGACATCCACCCACCTGTACATCTTTCCACTATTGCCAGTGCTGTCCAGCGTGGTCTCTCGTCTTCAAGCAGAGCAGGTAGATTGCATTCTCATCACGCCATGGTGGCCCCGCCAGCCATGGTTTGTCATTCTGCTCCAACTTGCAGGCAGCTGTTACATTCAGTTGCCACTCAGACCAGACTTGCTGGCTATGAGCAACAGCCCAGTCCCGTACTCCCAGGTCACTCAGTTCCGGTTGACGGCGTGGCAGCTCCAGCCTCAGCCCTCTCTCAACCAGTAAAGGGCATTTTGGACCTTGCCCTGAGCCCTGTCACTAAACATTGTTACATTTGTAAGTGGTGTCATTTTTGCATTTTTTCACAAAAGCAAGGGGTTCAGCCTCTGTCTGCTTCCACTTCCCTCCTGGATTTTTTGATCTCTCTGTCAGATTCAGGACTCTCATTATCATTCTTGAAGGTCAATCTGGCAAATATAGATTCGTTTAGAAGCGAGCATTCTCTTCCCTCTCCTTTATCCGATCCTTTTGTAAAGAGATTTCTGCAAGGCTTTAGAAATTTCTGGCCCCAAGTAGGCCTGTGCCCCCCTTGGAGGTTGGAGGTTGTTCTTTTCGCCCTTACAAAACCACCATTTGAGCCAATGGTCACTTCTGACATGTTCCATCTATCATGGAAAACGGCATTTTTAGTGCCTATTACTTTTGCTTGTTGTGCTAGCGAGCTTATGGCTCTTGAGTCAATAGTCCTTACCTGAAATTTCATAAGGATGTCATGCTGGGCACAGACATTTCCTTCTTACCTAAGGCAGCATCATAGTTTCATTTGTCTCAGGACATTGTCCTTCCAACCTTATTTCCAAATCCTTCTACTCCCCTGGAGCAGTCTTTGCACCTTCTTGATGTGCGGAGGGCTCTTGCTTTTTATGTCCACCACACAGCTCCATTACGGAAGTCCCTACGACTTTTTGTTAAGTACCGTAGGGATACTGTGGGCCTTCCTGTTTCTACCCAGAGGTGGTGGCCTGGATAGTTGCAGCTATCCGGCTAGTTTGCGAAATGGCAGGACTGGACTTACCTGTTCAGATCCATGCTCATTCCACTAGAGCATTGGCACCCTCCATGGTTTTTTTTGCACAGTGTGCCTCTGCATGATATCTGTCGAGTGGCCATATGGTCAACACCGCATACTTTTGTCTCCCATTATAAATTGGATTTAGCTGCCAAGAAGGAGACGGCTTTTGGGAGAGCAGTACTTTTTTCTGCACTAGCATGACACCCGCCATCCGTGGGACTGCTCGCTAGTCTACCACAGGTGTGGATTTCACAGTACCACGCAGAAGAAAGTAAGGTTGCTTACCTGTAATCATGTTTCTTCTAGTGGTAACTGTGAAATTCACACAACCCGCCCATCCTCCCCACATTCTGTCATGCCTTTTATCTCCGACTGTCTTTCGCGGTACGGAATTAAGGCTCCAAGCCCCGCTGCCTGGCTTTATTAGGAGTAGATGGGCGGGGCTGGAGTCCCTAATTAGGAAAAGCTTTCAAGAAAGATCCGAGTCAGCTGCGTGGACGCAGGGAAATACCACAGGTGTGAATTTCACAGTTACCACTAGAAGAAACATGATTACAGGTAAGCAACCTTACTTTAATGTAGTTTGCCATCACTTCAATTGTCATCACTCAATGCTATGGAATCATGGGAGCTGTAGTTTTACAAGGTCTTTCTCCTTCTCTTTCAAATAATGCTGTGCTCCTCTAAATTAGGAATACAAATATCACCCCACTAAACTACAAATATCAGCATTGAGCCATGGCAGTTAAAGTAGTGTCAAACTGCATTAATCGTACAATGTAGATGCAGCCCAGAGAAGTTAGACACTCAGCCTCAATAGTCACATTCTAATGGCAGTTTTTCCTTCATTTCCCCCCCCCCCCCCGTGTTGGCTTTACATTTTGAAGGAAAAGAAGAGACAGAGTTTCAAAGTATGAAAAAGAAGATTATTTCTCAAATTAGCCCTGTAAAAGAAGATTGGCTTTAGATTGTGCCTCTCCTTTTTACAACATTTTCATAGGATATTTCAAGTACCTTGTGCTTTTTTTCCTTGGCTTTTTATTTCTACAGTTTTTGGAACTGTGTATAAAGAAATGACTTTACTATTCTTACAAAGACAGTCAGCATGGCATAGAAGTTTGAATGGTGGACTATGAGTGGAACAAAGACTCAAATCATTGCCATAGAAGCCCATCTTGGGCAATTTTCACTCTCTCAACTTCAGACGAAGTCAAGAACAAATACCCTCAGAACAAATCTTGCCAACAAAACAACATGTTCAGTTCACCTAAAGATTGTAATAAGTTAGAAATGACTTCAAGGCATACAACAACAGTAATCCTTTATTATTTTTTGTTTTTTAATTGCACGTATTTTAGAGGTTTTAACATTCGATTAGTAATGTAATTATATGGTTTGTAGCTCTTATACCTTTTGTGTGGTACATTGAATCACAGTCCTGAAAACAAACAAATATATCCTCCTCCTCCACCACCAAAAACCACATAGCATAAACATAAATAAAATATGCAGACAGTATAGTCTGTTGATAAAAACCTTGGTGAGTATGGGGATAAGATATTCAAAAAGGGACATTCAGAGGGTCATAAAACAAAGAACAATGAAAACGAAGTCTGCATTAGGGATATCTGTGGATTGACACTTTCCAACTTCTATATAATTTCTACACAAAATGACCTGATTTGCACATTTTGAACAGTGGTAACTGTAATGCTGCTATGAACCAGATTTCTCACTTATCTGAATCTTGTGATTCAACCTTAACAAAACAATTTGAAATGCACTTTTAGTTAAGTGTTTTAGGAGAAAATATCATTTAAAATTGTGATAACTCTAGCTTTGGGTTGTTGTAGGTTTTTTGGGCTATATGGCCATGTTCTAGAAGCATTCTCTCCTGATGTTTCACCTGCATCTATGGAAGACATCCTCAGAGGTTGTGAGGTTGAGACCTTGCCGCAGGCAAAACTTCAGGAGAAAATGCTTCTAGAACATGGTCATATAGCCCGAAAAGCCTACAACAATCCAGTGATTCCGGCCATGAAAGCCTTTGAGAATACATCTCTAGCTTTGCTTGGCAACTTGGACAATTACAAATGATATTTAGATTAAGTACACACATGTGTTTTAAGAGCCTGCTGCATTAGAATGTCATCTTCTTTTCCAGCAGTGATGGGATTTGATCCTGCAATTAACTTGATAACACAAAAACTCAGGAACATTTTGTTTCAATACTTGTCTGCCACAGTATGTCCAGTGTGCTCATCCTGTTCATTGGATGTTCCTTATGGAAATTCTTCTTGGCAAGTTTCATATTGTTGAATTGACATGCAGGGCAATATCTTACCTTTTTCTTTTTAAAACATCATGGGACCCATCTACACTGACCATTTAGGTCAGTGTGGGGACAGATCAGCCCACGAGCAGCCACAAAACACATGTGAGCTGATCTGAATTAAACTAGGGGAAGCAATTTAATGAAGCTGGGCCTCGGGTTAATATAACTCAGGGGAAAACTTGAATCCTGCACCAGAATTCAGGTTCCCATATGCATTGTGGCAATCCAGATGCATGCTGCCAATTCTCAAGTAGAACTGGCTACGGATGTCCCGGCAGCCATCTCATACTCTCCGAGCCCAGGCAGCTTAGGGATGCAGTATTGCTGTTCTCTGCTGCCCCTCCCCACATTGCTGCTCACTACAGCAGCATTGGGCAATCTATCTTGTGCCGGGGGTTTGTTCCTCATCTTCTTTTTCCTGTGATTCACAAAGAAAGGGGGATGAGAGGTTTCCCCGTCCCTCCTCTCATGTTCTTCCATGAGTTGCAAGACATGGAAGGGGGAGGATGATGCCCTCTGAGTAAGGTAAATCATATGGTCACAGCTATGGTATATACTTGTGCATAAGATGACCTCATGTCTAAATTGAGAGTAGGTTTTAGAGCCAGAATTATGATGATGATGATGATTATTTACTGTATTTATACCCCACTCTTCTCAACCTCGAAGGGGACTAAGAGCGGCTTACAGATTATGACAACATTCAATGCCGCATCATACAACAATTAATAAATATAGCATATCTAATTATAAAACAAAATATATAAATGCAATAAGTGCAACAACAAATAATAAAATATTAAAATAGTTTTAATAGAGCAGATGTTCCATCAGGGGAAGAATGAGATGCCAAACTGAGGTGGCAGTGTTCACTCAAGAGAGGGCCCAGGTGAATCAGGGCCATGGTTGGTCCTGGTTTGGAGACCAAATATTGGTCTCTCTGTGCTGACCCAAGGATGCTGAAATGGAGGCCAGTCAAGATAGAGTCCAGTAGCACCAAGCAGTCCCCAGAAGCTGAGCCAGAGGCAGCAAGGGAAATAAACGCTGCCCATTCCCTCAAAGCCCCTGGTGATGGTACCTTCACGTCTTGCTTAAGCCTGAGGCCCTGCAGGCATGGTTCTTTTTATGCCCCACCTTCTGGAGCAAGCAGGTGTTGTTGCTGGCCTTGAGCTACAGAGTCAGGGCCTCGGTTCTGCCAGGAGTGAGTCCACATGAGCTGAGCTAGAGGTAACAGGAGAAACAAATACTGCCCCTTCCCTCAAAGGCCCTGGTGATGGTACCTTCATGTCTTGACCCATGGATATGTTGAGGATCACTGAATGAAGAGAAGAAAGAAGATACCAATACTATCTCAGCAGCCTGCTGTTTTGTCTACCACCATCTCATACCTAGGCGTTCAAAATGACATTTTGCCACTTGATTCAGAGAAGGGATAGCTCCTTTTTTAAAAAGTAAAAGAATAGTAAAGGTTACAGTACAGTATTAACTCTTAAAAACTAGGGAACTTTTAAATAGAACAGGGAAAGGTGAGTGTTTACTTGGCCTGGGAGGAGCACCTACCCCTTTGCTCTCTCAGCATTCATTTGAGGGGAAACACTGCCTGCACCATTTTAATAACCAGGCATCCAGAAAAGCTAGAGAGGCTAAGCGGAGAGAAGGGGGTTGTCAGTGCCATTATACTCAGAGAAGGGAATAATTGCTTTTTTTCTATAAGAGATAAAATACATCACTCACATTGAGCCATGAATATGTCAAGTCAGGTTTTTAAAGTCAAATATTTACTAAAGTTTCTAAACTTTTATATGAGTATGTACATTAAATGAATTTTATTGTCATTTTTTTCTTTTAGGAGATGCCTTGAATTCCAGTCTTGAAAAAAGACAGGTTATAAATAAAGTAATGAATTGCTGGACCACCTAAAAAGCTTCAGGCAAGATGTGATGGCAATCTTTTTCTTCTAAAGATTTGTTCGTATAATAATGAGAAGGTGGAATCTGTGCAACATGTCCTTATAGTCTGTAATTTATTTGGTCAGACTTTGGCCAATCAATTATTTCTCTTTTATTAGCCTCTTTACCAGGTAGCCCAACCCAGTTCTACAATAAATGTCTGTTGTCTACTGCAGCCAAATTGTTCTCAGTGGTAATAATAATAAGGAAGCAATTATCTGGTGCTGGAAGGTTGTCTTCTGGGAGATTGTTTTAGAGTGTGTCTGTTCATTGTTGCATGTGTGACCAGCTGTGTTTTGAGTCTAGCTAACTGCAATAAGATATACTTGCTTTCTTATAATAAAAAGCAAATATTCAGGTTATTGGGAGGGAGGTACCTACCCTCCAAACTAAAGAAGAAAGAGAACAAAGCTATGGGTAAATGGGGGTGAGATAGACCTAATTATTTCAAAATAAACTTGAAGCCCCCAATTTAATTACTGATAATGAACATTTTCTAAAAAAATCTTCTGACCTTATATAGTCAACCCTTGACGTTTGCTGGGGCTAGGGGTGCAGGAGCCTCACAAAAGTGGGGAAAGACCACTATTTTCTCATATGATAGAACACTCCTGTAGGAATCACTAGGTCCTTCGGTAGAGGTAGATCATAGAATCATGCTGGAGGGCTTACAAATGCCTAGAGGTTGGGGATATGGTCAATCTCTGGTGGAGTTGACCATAGATAAGGACCTCACGTTGAGGTCCTTAAGCCAGGGGACAGTGGGGGAATATGGTGGTCGAGCAAATCTAATGGGCATCTGGGGAAACTGGCCTTAAGTGCCCTGCATTGCCCGTATTGCTTCCTTCTCCATCATATGGAGGGAAACATTGCTGCACAGTCCCCAGCTTAATAGCTAAAGAGAACACGGGTAACTATCCAAATTCTCAGGGCTCTGTCTTAGGAAGCTTCCAGGATAGAGCCAGGATGGAGCCCTGCAGGAAGTAGCCCTGTGTCATGTGATGGGCTCCAGCAGACTTTGTCCTGGCAGCATCCTAGGATTGTAAATTAAGAGGTGTGTTTAATCACATGGTATGGGAATGTGATAGAGTATTGACATACTGGAGAATGATTGAAGAAGTAATTAATAGAACGTTAAATCTCCAAATAATAATAGCCAAAAGAAATATATCACATGCAAAGATACCAAGAGTTTTTAATGTGCAAAAGGAAAGGGTGTTGACAAATTAATAGCTATGCTCAAATTGTTTTAGTGTGGGGATGGAAAGATACAACAAAATGGACTCCGACAAATTGGTATAATTTTATAGTTAAAATGTTAAATGTGGAAATAACAAATTGTAAACTGATTAAAATATAGAAAAAATAGAAAATGTTATAATGATTAAGAGTATGTGTGGGATCCAGTTAGAAATTATTTAGAGAATGTACTAAGTTGTGGAGTGGAAAAACTGAGATTAAGACTGATATTTCAAATGTAATTTCTGTAGTTTATTGTAGAAATAGTATTCCAAGGAGAAAGGGCAGAGGGTGGGAGTGGGTTAAAACAATAAAATAAATGAATAGATAACTTTCAAAAACAAGTTTCAGCATTCAAAAAATTGGAAAACTGAGCAAGAACTAACCACCTCCCTTGCAAACTCAATCAAGGAGTATTCACAGATGTTTGAGGGAAGAACATGGTATAGTTGCTTTGCATATGAAAAGAGTAGAGACATTATTACTGGTACTCAGATCCCTGAAAAAGATTTAAACTAGGATAGCTGAAAAGGTAATGTTCTTGTTTAAGCCACTTTTATTCACCTCCAACTGGACCTAGGATCCGGTTCAGTGTAAAGCAGCTTCCCATTATGTATGCTTAGACTACACATATGGGTGCAACTATTTGCAGAGTCACAACATGAGGTGTGATCTGCATCAGAAAACAAATCTAGCTAGCTAAGTGGAAGAGCTAAGCATCACCATTTGAATGCAGATGAGCATCTGCATTGGCATTACGTGTAGATATCCATGTTAAACTGAAGCAATGAAATACATGTACTCCAAGGTATTTTCCAACATAATTTGATTGCTGAATATATCTGATGTATTGCCAAATGAACAGTACAATCTCTGGATCAATATGTTTTTCAGAACTGAGAAAAATAAAAATTGTACAACCTTTTATATTTCATTGGATACAATGATTTTTAAGATAGCTGCCATTCTCATCTGATTAAAAGCATGTAACTAAGATCAATCCAACAAAAGTATGCTGATTACATCTAGAATTACCTCCAAAGCACCAGGTCCATCGCCAGAAACACTGTGCTGATGGGGCTTATAGATCCCTCAAGGGCCAGAAATTGAATGCAGAAAAGTGGGAATCTAACACTTCTAGCTTACAGTGTTTATTGCATGGGATACCAATAAAACCAAATGTTATATAAGGAAATGTCTTTCCTGTTTATCATTTAGGCCAGTAACCTAGTCACACACACACAAAACTGTATCAGTTATGTGGAATACTGGATGCATGCTTGTCCTCATATCTGCACAAATGAGGACTCAAATACACACATCAATGCAGACAATTAAAAAATATTATTCAATTTAAACTGAAGGTTTTCTTCTTCTTCTGGGATTGATGGATATGCGGCTGGAAAAAGTGACAGAAGATTATATGGCCAGGGCAGCAAGACTGTTATATGCATGAATATGCAGAAAAGAAGACTGAGAGGAGATATGATAGCCATGTATAAATATGTGAAGGGGGAGGGGTCATAGGAAGGAGGGAGCAGGCTTATTTTCTGCTGCTGATGAGACTAGGATGCGGAGCAATGGCTCCAAACTACAGGAAAGGAGATTCCACCTGAACATGAGGAAGAACTTCCTAACTGTGAGAGTTGTTCAGCAGTGAAACTCTCTGCCCTGGAATGTGATGGAAGCTTCTTCTTTGGGGGCTTTTAAACAGAGGCTGGATGGCCACCTGTCGGGGGTGCTTTGAATGTGATTTTCCTACTTCTTTGCAGGGGGTTGCACTGGATGGCCCACAAGGCCTCTTCCAACTCTATGATTCTACACTTCTATGGAAAAAATTCAACACTGCCTATCAAAAAGGAATGGTTGATTAAATTGATAGATTTTGTAGAAATATATAAATATATAAATTGTCTAGTTCAATAAAAGAAAGGTTAGAGATATTTCTCAAAGACTGGACACCCCAAAAATTACTTAATGACTTTTGATATTGATGAGAAAGAGTAGTTTATTAAAGAAGGAATTACATGTAAATTTGGATGAGAGAGACAAGAATAATCAGATGTACAAATCATTGCTGAAAAGAAGACTGGATGTCACTCTGCACCTCTTACTACCTTAGTGGTTATTACACCCCTGATGCAAGCAATTTCTTGCCCGTACATTTAAGAAGGCCAGAGGTGGCTCTGTGGCAGGGATAGTAGAGGGTTCTTCTCTAGGTTCTTCTGAAATGGACCAAGCTCTTGCCTTTTGCCACCCTTCTCAGAGAAGGGAATGGTTGCTTTATAGTACTCACACTGACCCATGGATACGTTGACCCAGGTTTTGTGGGTTGATTTCTTCCCTCATTTTTTTTAGATTTAGGACATCTTCATATAGCCCTTTTGCGTCATGCTGTTTCGTTGGCAATTGCCCGTGAAAGGAAAAGCATGTGGGGTGGCTTGTGGTGCCCTGCTCACCCTTTCTCCTTTCCCTGTCATATGGTGGGGACGGGACAGAGTACATTGGCACCCTGTCCCCATCAGATAGGAGGAAGGGCCCTGCAACCCTTTCCCTCATACCCAAAACATACTTTCCTCCCTGTAGTGGTGGAGGAAGCGTCTTTCAGTGCTTCTCTTCCACTTTGGGTGGAATGTGGGCTTGGCCTGCCATGCGTCATGTGATGGTGCATTACAGACCCCATCCAAGCCATGAATAAAAGCAACAAAATGGGGCTAAAATTCCCCGTGTGAAGAGGTCCTTATATATGAGTATATAAGGTAAGCAACTAGCCATATGGCTTTAATAAACCCCTTCCAAAATATCCTGAAATATTATAAATATAGCTCTTTGTCAGACAGGCAAGAGTTTTTCTGAAATATAAGAATGCTTGAACATTGACTTATACAGTTTCAGTGAGCTCTGGATGCATTGAAAGGAAGACAAAAAAAAGGATTGTTCAGAAGTGCTATTTTAGTACTTTTTCATTCTTCAGAGCCTTTATGCTATTATATATATATATATATATCTCAATGCACTTGTTAAAATGAAAATATATAAAGGTTCAGATTATTTTTGAAATGCAACCCTCTATTTCCTATAGATGCACAGAGGAAGGAAGGCTGAATCAAAATGCAAAGGTCATATGCTTTAGGAATTTTGTACTTGAAAAGTTTCCAATAAATGTTTTCCCAGACTTATTTATTGAAAAAGTTTTCTTGTTCTATGTTAGTTTTAGTTTTTGTATAATTCGGGGTAATAAAATCTCACCCCCTCCCTCCAAAAGGGAAGGGGGTGAATATGAGAAGAAGTATGCTTCCCTCTACTGGTTTTCTTTAAAAAATCTCCATGGGATAGCTTTTCCCCTTCTTAATATTCTAACATTCAACTGTGAATTTAGCTGTTGTTGTTTTTAATAAACAAGATCCTAAGACTGGTTGCAGGGAGTGTTTTTGTTGCCGAAATTTCTGTAAGCTTCTCTGAAATCTTTTTTGGTCTAAGATTTTTTAAAAAACACTTAACAATCATAAGAATTATTAACAAATCTGGGTTGTTGTGAGTCTTCCAGGCTGTATGGCCATGTTCCAGAAGCATTATCTCCTGACGTTTAGCCTGCATCTATGGCAGGAATCCTCACAGGTTGTGAGGCCACAACCTGAGGATGCCTGTTATAGATGCAGGTGAAACATCAAGAGATAATGCTTCTGGAACATGGCCATACAGCCTGGAAGACTCACAACAACCCAGTGATTACAGCCATGAAAGCCTTTGACAATTCAATAATAAATCTGCTCACAAAGAATAATTTTGGAATTAAAATTGGAATATGAAATCAGTCTTTTTTTAATAAAAAGAAGAAGTAGAAAATCAACCAGTTTAGGTTTACAATGGAAGTTACTAATGAAGACTGAACAAGCCGCTTCCACGGAGCTGTATAAAATTCCACATTATCTGCTTTGAACTGGATTATATGGCAGTATGGACTCAGAGAACCCAGTTCAAAGCAATGTAGATGCAACCTGTCTGTAAGTAGTCTGTCAGATGAGAAAGAAAGAAAGAGAGAGAGGAAACAGGTATATTTTGGGCCTAGAAAAATGCTTAAAGCTTAGAACAAACTGGAAACAAAGAAAGTTAAAACGGTGACTTAATCTGCACTATTTGGACTTTTTCTAAAAAGATTACTTTGGCAATCTATCTGTAATCTTGTAAAGGAAAACACTGGTATTCAGGGAAGATTGGAACATGCACTGAGAACAACTTGGATGTTAATAGCAAGCATATCCACCAAGCACTGAAGTCTGTGGGAGGGCGGATCACATACTGAAATCTCTCCAGTTGAAATCAAAGAGATGTAAAATGCCTAATCTTTTTGTGAATGGTGCCTTGCCTTGTCATCAAAGACAACAAAGACTTGCTTTTCCGTGAATAAAACAAATCATGCATTCTCTGTTTTCATATTACACGCAGTCATGCTCTTTCAAATGTAAACTCAGTCGGGCCAATAATGGCCTTGAGCAAAATGAGGTGTCATTGTAAGAACCCAGGAGTCCTTCATTCAATCCTCTCTCACAAATGAACCCAAATGCTCATTACTATGTTAGTCTATAATCTTCAAAGGTTCCTTCTGAAGTCTTTACCAGGGAAGCATCATTAAGATTTCAGCACATAAATATCTCATCTCATTTGTCTTCGAATGTGTTGTGCATTTGCAGTTCTGGGTAATGATAATAATCATAAAAAAACATCAGTACTTCACTGCTTCAAAGAACAAGCTCTCAGAAAGAACAGGACCAATCAGATCACCTTGGAAATGTTGCTTTGGCATTAATTATTTCATGAAGGAGGGAAAGCCAGGCTTTTCAGTAGCTCTTTATCAAATAACGTCATATGCAACAGAAAAGATGCAAATAGGAAAGGACCAAAAAAAAAAAAAAAGAGCTGCTTGGGGAAAATCACATTCTTTTCAAATGCAGATTTTTCTGCCTCACTTTGGCCTTCTAATTAAATTTGGATACAAGTGCTAGCATCATAGTCATGTCCAGGTACTCTAAATGAATTTTTCTGTATTCATATTGTAAGGTATCCAGGGTGTATACCACTTGAACAGCATAATGGTGTACTTTCATTAAAATATTTCTTAGAGATCACAAACACAACATTCAGGGAACAAAGTTTCCAGGTTGCTTTCTTGCCAAAGTTCCACCAGCAAAATATGCAAACTTTGGTTTAAAGGTAATAAAATGATGAGGAGGATTCTATGGCAACAATTCACACCATTCGCAAATACTAATAATAGGCCACCGAGAGCGAACTGCAATGTTTAAACTGCTGACTGAAAATTGATTTAAGAGAGTTTTGCAGGCTTACCAAATTTGATATTGCCTTGGATTCCTCCAGCCTTCACATTTAAAAGGGGTTGATATATCAAAATTTTAATGACAGATTATCAGTAACTTCAAGAAGAACTGATAGAATGAAATGATTATGCTTGGAAGTCTTAATTCAAATACATGAATTTATGGTTGATTTACCAGTTACGGCAGCACACAATTTCTTCTGCCCTGTCTTATAACATAACATAGGGCTTTTTCCCCATCCTAGAAGACTGATGAGACACAGACAGGATGGAGCCTGCCAAAGCCCATTACTTGATGTAGGGCTTCTTCTGGTGGAGCTCCGTTCTGATTCTGTCTCAGCAACATGTTCATAGGCTGTGCTGAGAACATGGGTGACTACTACCCATGTTTTCATTCAAGATGCCTGTGACATCGCGAGACTAATTTGGGGGCAGATGGGAAATGTCATGTAATGGTAAGGGGGTGATGGAGAGCACTGCCCAATGGTTTCCACAGATTCCCCTGCTGTCCCTGGCTTATGGACCTCCATCTGATGAAGTCCTTAATCTCTGGATAAACATGTTATTGATCACACTCTTATTCTAGTATTTATGGCAAATTGATATTTAGATTGTTTGATATTCTACAATTCATCACTATTATTATATGCTTCTTCTGTGAAAGGCCATGCAGCTCCAGAATAGGTATCTACAGTCACTTATGGACCCACCATCAAGACTCTACCCTTGGAAGACAATCATACTTGGCCACAAGTGATAGCCTATGATGATGACTAGTGTTTATGGCAAATAGAGATTTAGATTAGTATTACTAGTAATAGTAATACATTACTATTGTCATATGCTTACTTAGATGAAGCACTACTTCCTTCTTTTTAGAATGCAGTTATTTGCATCAGTAGCAGAGTAATGAAAATCTCGCTCAAACTTGATTCCCCTGAGTCTGATCTTAAATGGCAAGATTTTGCATTATTTCTGTCACTAAAATGTGCACAAATTTAGCACTTTTCTCCCTGCATATTTATTTGTGCAATTTACCTAGTTTATTCAACCTTTCCACACAGATTAATTTTTTCTGTATGTTTTTGCTGTTCCCATTTTAAAACATACATAATCTTTAATGCACATTTTCTCCTATTTTGAAATATCTTATATGTTTCTCAAATGTGTGAATATTTGAGGAAAGGTATACATTTTCTTTCAACAAATCTCAGGAATGCAAAAAGTGATATTTCATCAAGACTGTCAAGTCCAATTATTTCCCCCTTATCTTCCACCTTCATTTCTGTGTACCTCTACAGCAATACATTTTAAACCTTATGTGGGTTGGAAGCACATAACAAACTGCCAGGTTTTATAAACAGTTCAGAAAAGGAAACACTGGGAGGAGAAAGCAAAATTGTACGCAAGAGATTTGAGACTGGTGAAAATCTCACTGACACATGATAGATTGACAAGTTTAGCATTTAGTAGAAGTAGATTTCTCTTTAAATAGGATATCTACCACCTTGGTCATGGATGTGAACAAAAATCTATGAATGTTTGATATTGTTCTGCTTTCAATTTGGGTTGAAAATAGTTCTATGGAGATTTAAAAAAGTAAATTACAAGTGAAGAATTAATATAGAATAAAATAGGATAGGAGCAAATAATGGGGCTGATCTGGATGCCATGTATGTGTGCCTATTTAGAGTTGAATCCAGAGTTTGAATACGAAGGTTATAACTTTAATATCACTTTTCCAGTTGGATTCTTCCTATCTCATCTCTTCCTATCCATGTGAGCAAACAGGATAATGAATGCTTGGTTTCTTCCTAGTAACATCAGTATTATTTTTTAAAATTACACAGGACATCAGCAGATATGGTGACAAATACAGTAAGTTATGAATCCACAAATGCTTAACCCACAGATGTGGAGATCTGACTACACTTTATTTGTATAGTATCAACAGAGATTTCACCTTTCGTCAGGGACTGCTGTGATTTTACATGCTTTATATGATTTTATGAATTGTTTTCAATATTAATAAGGTTTAATACTGTTATAATATTTATATATTTGTATATTTTAAGTGGTATTGTACTGCTTTTTATTGCAAGTTGCATTGAGTCTCCACATGGAGAGAAAAAGTGGGATATAAATAAACATAAGAAACATTATTATTATTATTATTATTCCAATGCTTCAACTATGTCTTTTTTATATGCAGCTTTCCTGACATTGTACTCCTTCAGGGTCCTTCCACACATTCATATAACCCTGAATATCAAGGCAGAAAACCACACAATATATGTTTTGTACTCCTACAAGATGTGCTATGACAGGATGGAGAACCAAAAGCAAATCTTCAGGCTGTACAAAGCAAGTGAAGAGAAAAGAAAGCCTTGGTATTGGCATATGTGAATGTCAAGTAAAATTACATATCCTCCCAGTTCTATTCAGGCTGGATCTACACTGCCACATAATCCAGATTTTCAAAGCAGATAATCCCCATTATCTTCTTTGAACTGAATTATATGAGTCTAAACTGCCATACAATCTCTTTTGAAGCAGATAATCTGGATTTTATATGGAAGTGTGGAAGGGGTCTCAGTCTTTCCATCTCACTCCAAGGAAGCTCCCCGGATCCCAAACCAGTGTCTGGCAGCTGTGATGGACTGCTGCCTGAAACCCAGGTCTCCTCTAAAGACAGAAGGGAAAGGGTAGCAGAAAGGGGGATTTCTTAACCCCTACCTTACACCCAGGTCTCCTTGAAAGAAAGAAGGAAAAGGATCATAGGAAACGTGGCTTCTTAAGCCCTTGCCCTAAAAATAACAGAAACAGGAGCCTCCTAAGTTCCCAATTGCCACCAGTGGGCTAGATGGAAAACTGATCTTTTGATTGCAGTAAGGGAAAACATATTCTCACCCTGCCAAATTCCAGAAGCTCCCAAAAATGGATCGGGAGCTGCTCTGAAATTCAGGACACTGAAAACGGATAAGGGTTTAACTGAAATACAAAACCATGCAGGAGGCAGTTTTCCGAGGCATTTTAAGGGGGCTTTCCAGGGAAGGAAGATGGAGTGACCTGAAGGTATCCTACCCTGGGCTTTCTTTAAAAAGCCCTCCCTTCTCTTTTGATTTGGAGGCACCAGAAAGGAACTGGCATCTTGCTTAGAATGCCTCCCCCCCCCCACCCCAATTCTTCAATTCCGCCTACAAATCAAGAGAGGAGGGGTGCTCAAGAAACCCTGCTTCCTGTGATCCTTTCCCTTCTTGTGGTTGCCTCCCTCCTCACACTCTATGTGTAACCGAAATTAACTGAAAGCAGATGGTTTTTGACAGCTGCTGTTCTATTGTGACTGGGAAAAAAATGGTGGTGGAACCCATGCATTATGGGCAACTGAACCAGACAAGGACCATTTTATAAAACGGATCCATGCACAAGCCTAGAAAGGAGTAAGAAGAAGAAGATGAAGAGAGCACAAATGATAGCACTTAAAGTATTGTAAATTCTAGGAATAGAATCTGAAAACTAATGGTTCAGGACTTCAGCCAATAACACCTGCAGGTTGTGAAACCAAAATAATAATCATCAACTCCATGACAAGAATCTTGGTGGTCTAGACAGCTTGTAAAAGGCAGACTTTACCTTATTTGCATTCATGTCTTTTGAACTGAGCACTTACTGCATATTTAAAAAAAACTTATTGCATACTAAAATTTAGTTTAACTTCTTGTAACAGGTCAAGGAATTATATTCAGCACTAGTTGGTTTATATGTTTTGGAGGAACATAATGGTATCTTTAATTGAGTTCAAACATCTCTGTTTAAACCATTGCCATTGCCTATTCTCTCCAGTTAATGCAATGTGATAAATCTAATTGACAGAAATGATAATATGTTCTGATAAGAGGCACAGCTAATCTCCTTGTCCAACAGACTTTTGAATTACAGACCCTGGAATCTCTGCATGTTTATAAATGCAAATGAAGTGCAATAAAATAATTGACTGAAAATAAATCTCTTTAGTTGCTTTGAATTTTTACTATCAGATATTGCAATGTTTCCGGCTGCTATAATTTTGCCACACAATTGCAACAGGATAAATAAATACATATTTAAGGTCCCTTTTACACTGCCATACAATCTGCCTTAAACTGGATTATATGACAGTATAGACTCATATAATCCAGTTCAAAGCAGATAATGTGTGGATTTATCTGCTTTGATAATCTGGATTATATGGCAGTGTAGAAGGGGCCTCAATTCCTGGAATCATAGAATCATAGAATCATAGAATCATAGAGTTGGAAGAGACCTCATGGGCCATCTAGTCCAACCCCCTGCCAAGAAGCAGGAATATTGCATTCAAATCACCCCTGACAAATGGCCATCCAGCCTCTGCTTAAAAGCTTCCAAAGAAGGAGCCTCCACCACACTCCGGGGCAGAGAGTTCCACTGCTGAACGGCTCTCACAGTCAGGAAGTTCTTCCTCATGTTCAGATGGAATCTCCTCTCTTGTAGTTTGAAGCCATTGTTCCGCGTCCTAGTCTCCAAGGAAGCAGAAAACAAGCTTGCTCCCTCCTCCCTGTGGCTTCCTCTCACATATTTATACATGGCTATCATATCTCCTCTCAGCCTTCTCTTCTTCAGGCTAAACATGCCCAGTTCCCTAAGCCGCTCCTCATAGGGCTTGTTCTCCAGACCCTTGATCATTTTAGTCGCCCTCCTCTGGACACTTTCCAGCTTGTCAACATCTCTCTTGAATTGTGGTGCCCAGAATTGGACACAATATTCCAGATGTGGTCTAACCAAAGCAGAATAGAGGGGCAGCATTACTTCCTTAGATCTAGACACTATGCTTCTATTGATGCAGGCCAAAATCCCATTGGCTTTTTTTGCCGCCACATCACATTGTTGGCTCATGTTTAACTTGTTGTCCACGAGGACTCCAAGATCTTTTTCACACGTACTGCTCTCGAGCCAGGCGTCCCCCATTCTGTATCTTTGCATTTCATTTTTTCTGCCAAAGTGGAGTATCTTGCATTTGTCACTGTTGAACTTCATTTTGTTAGTTTTGGCCCATCTCTCTAATCTGTCAAGATCGTTTTGAATTCTGCTCCTGTCCTCTGGACTATTGGCTATCCCTCCCAATTTGGTGTCGTCTGCAAACTTGATGATCATGCCTTCTAGCCCTTCATCTAATCAAGGTGTCACTGGTGAGCAGAAGCTATGTGATTATGGAGGCCTCTTCCTTCTCAGAAATGGCACGAGAACATCCCTGGTCCTGTTAAGAGTTACTATAGTGAAAACCGAAAAAGGCTTCCATCTCTTTAATGGTGATGTAGAAGAGGGAATATCTGCAGGTGTGGGTTGCCTCCACCAACCCTTCTTTTCTCTTGCCTCCACCAACCCTTCTTTTCTCCACACACCCTGCCAGGACTCCTATGGATTTACCAAGATGCATAGTGAATCCTCAGCCTAATGTTATAAGGTTGTATGTAGATGTATTTCATGAATGGATATCTAGTGGAATGGTTGGTGGTGATAGTGCAAGATCTTGGACAATTCCTCCCTACCTCACCAGCCTCTTGCACCACACTCACCAAAGTTTTCTTTTTCTTTTTATTCTTCTGTAAATAAACTAAATTTGGACTAGACAACTCTTTTTAAAGTAGCGACCCATCATTTCTGACCTCCAGGCCACTGATGACTTTCATATCTATAAGGAGGCCAACCCATTCCAGATTTGATTCTGAACTTTAATGGTTTTATCTATACTGCTGACCTATTTTTGAATTTAAGCTTCAGCAGCTTTGATAGCTTCTTTAAAATCAGACTGAAAATTGCAGAGTGTATTTAAAAGTCCACTGATATGGGAGTTACCAGGCATGGACCCTCACCACGCAAAATAGGCAACTTGTGCTTTCAAATATGGTTGCATTCACTACATATAAAGTGGTTAATTAAGTCATCAAGATACTTTATACCTTGATTCAGAGGTTCATCAAAATATGCCTTGGCTCAGCGATGAATCAAAATGAAGACTGTAGTGAAGAAATCAGAAGAAGAGTAAGGCTTGGAGAAGTAGGCTTGAAACAACAAGATTCCCAAGTATGAAAATATGTAATTAAATATCAAAGTCAGAATTGTCTATGCCAGTGGATCTCAACCTGTGGGTCCCCAGGTGTTTTGGCTTACAACTCCAGAAATCCCAGCCACTTTACCAGCTGTTAGGGTTTGTGGGAGTTGAAGGCCAAAACATCTGGGGACCCACAGGTAGAGAACCACAGGTCTATGCTATAATATTTCCAATTTCTGTGTAAGAGCGATAGCTAGATAGTGAAGAAAACTGAGAAGGAAATCAACTCATTTAAACTGTGGTGCTGGAAGAGAGTTCTTCAGATACAACGGATTGCTGAAAAGACAGATCAATGGGTCCTGGAGGAAATCATGCCTGAACTCTCACTGGAAACAAGTGACTAAACTGAGGCTGTCATATTTTCGACATACTATGAGATGATGTGACCCAGTCAGAAGCCACAGCCCTGACTTTGCAAGACCTGAACAAGGCATCTGATAACTGGTGTACTTGAAGACCTATCACTGTTGGAGTTCCATTTTGCCTGTGTATATAATAGGCCACTGTTCCTCTCAAATACCTGTACTGTTCATATTTTCCCTATATGCAAAGCCCATCAGTGTCTCTTTCTAAGAAATGATAATCCGTTTCCTACTAAAATATTATCTATTTAGGTATCAAATTAACCAACATATAAATCAGAGAAATTGTTGCCATCTGAAATAATAAAAGATAGCAAGAAGATAGCAAACTGCAGAAGAAGTAGTGTTACCCCCTCCCCCAGCTTCTTTATTTATTTATCAATATAGTTTTTCTATCCTGCCTTCTGTCCTGGGATCTCAGGGTACCAAACAAGTAAAATCCATTTAAGCAGCTCAAAATAATTGAAACACACTGAAGACATATTAAACAATTTAACAGGATGAAGCAACTTACAAAGCTTAGTAGCATTTAAAGGCATGTGAATGCGCATTTTGGAATAAAGAAAATATGCACTGAAGACTTTAATAAAAAGTCACACTTAATAAAAAGCAATTATCTACTACAAACTGCCTGCTGTCTGATCCTCCCTCCCACAACTATTGCCACCTATACACATAAAGGGTATCAGTGAGAGTTATATAAGTAACAACATTCTTGTGGACGCTGTTACTGCAATTGTTTTTATCAGTCTTCTTCAGCATACACTTTTAAAGTGAGTTTGTATACATTCTTGTAGTATTAGGTGGATGACTCTTTCATGCGGGGGGAAATACTCTGTATAGTTTGTCCAAATATATTTTTAAAGTAATTTCAAGTTTAAACTGCCTGGTGTCCTATTTTATTCCTATGCTGGGAATATATTTAGCATAAGACAATATAGCTGCGTACAGTAAGATCATAGAGGTTTAAATCGGGGAATTGCCACCAATGGAGTAGTGAAGCGAGACAGACGGAGACAGGGACAGAGAGAACTGAAGGTGGATTCAGATCAGAGCTGTGAAAAATTAAAGTCCAGATCAGAGTTTGGGTTCTGAGAGTGCCTTGGACTGAGAGAAGACCCAACCAGTCCATCCTCCAGGAAATAAAGCCCGGCTGCTCACTGGAGGGAAGGATACTAGAGACAAAGTTGAAGTACTTTGGCCACATCATGAGGAGACAGCAAAGTCTAGAGAAGACAATTATGCTGGTGAAAGTGGAAGGCAAAAGGAAGAGGGGCCGACCAAGGGCAAGATGGATGGATGGCATCCTTGAAGTGACTGGACTGACCTTGAAGGAGCTGGGGGTGGTGACGGCCAACAGGGAGCTCTGGCGTGGGCTGGTCCATGAGGTCACGAAGAGTCGGAGACGACTGAACGAATGAACAACAACAACAGAGTTTGGATAAGTGATATTTTTGGACTCTTAGAATCTCTGAAGCTTTGGAGGATCGTAAAATGAAAGATCTTCAAGAAAGATGATGAGATTAAGGGTACAATTAACACGGTTTGACCCCACATAACTGTGATGGACCAATGTTATGGAATCAAGGAAACTGTAGTTTTATAAGACACCAGCTCTATCTGGTAGAGAAGGTTAAGGAACTTGTCAAACTAACTGCTTCTCCCCACCCTATGATTCTACAGCATTGAGCCACAGCAGTTAAAGTGAGATCAAACTGCATTAATTCTACAATGTAGATGCACACTGTGTATATCTTTCTAGGGATGCATTTTGAATAGAAAGGCTTTTCTAGCATAATATCCCTGCACTTATTTGTCTAGGGTTGGCATATGCTAAAGGAACACTAAACCTATTTTTTCCTTCTGTCCAGAAATATTTAAAACATTGATAGTCTCTCTTTAGAAACAACCTAATTGTAAAGCAGGGTTGAACTGCCCCTGGGGTGTTCTCCTGGCACTCAGAGCCTTTATATATATGCCCCCCCCCCAAGTGCACTTTATTATCATTATCATTATCATTATCATTATTATTACAAACTTTATTTATACTCTGTTTTCCTCCCTGAGGTGAGTCAAGGCTGCTAGCAGTTACACACTTTGATCAGTTTAAAACAAAGCAAATGCAAATACACACAAAAAAAAACAGTATTGTGTGTGTTAGGTTAAAAATACAATCAAAATACAATATTAAAATACAATTAAATGCATTTTAAGAAAACCCAATCCCTCCCTCAAAAAAAATCCCAAAATTTTAGAAGAGATAGAGATATTTTGCCAAGTTTTTGGTGTGCATTTGAAAAATGAGAACAAGACATTTTACTCAATGGAGAAATGTGCATGAAAGTATGTGTTACAAAATTAGATGCAAAATATTCATGGGTTTGGAAAACTACATATGAATTTTCATTCGAGTCGGAAAAAAATCATCCAACAAAATAAAATGCTCACTGAAGCTGGATCTACACTGTAATATAATGTCATTTGAACTGCATGATATGGCTAGTGTAGAGTGTAGACCTATATAATGAAGTTCAATACAGTTTGAATTCCGTTATATGAGTTTAAGCTGCATTATATGGCAGTGTAAATACAGCACCAGAATGAGAAGGATTTTCACATTTTTAGTAGGGAGAGCAGTATGTGCTACTACAGAAAAACTTTGTCTAACATCTGTACTGTTGTATTGTTTAGAGCAGGGGTCCTCACACTTTTTAAACAGAGGGCCAGGTCACAGTCTCTCAAACTGTTGGAGGGACGGATTATAATTTGAAAAAATCATGAATGAATTCCTATGCACACTGCACATATCTTATTTGTAGTGCAAAAAACATTTTAAAACAATACAACAATTAAAAGAAGAACAATTTATCAAATATAAACTTATTAGTATTTCAGTGGGAAGTGTGGGCCTGCTTTTGGCTGAGGAGATAGGATTGTTGTTGTTGTTGTTGTTGTGTGTTTTCAAGTCATTTCACACTTAGGTTGAACCTGAGTGAGGGCCAGGTATATGACCTTCGAGGGCCATATCTGGTCCCCGAGCCTTAGTTTGGGGACTCCTGGTTTAGAGCAAAACTTCTTAAAGTATGGGTTGTGACCCCAAATGAGGTTGCCATAGTGTTATGTTGGTATTGTGACAGAGTTCTGGCAAGGCAGGGCCAACATGGAGAAGGCAAGGGAGGGAGAAGGGAGGAGGAGGGTGGGAGGGAAAAGGCATTCTGTTTGGAGATGGGCCCTTTCTCTCTGGAAACTAGTTGCCTCTACTTGCCTTAGAAAGGCAAAAGGAAGGAGGGAGAGGAGGAAGGAAGGGCTTAACCTTGACCCTGAGAGGCAGAAGGAAAAAAACACCTCTCCAACCTGTGAATGTACCCAGGTATGCCCTTCCCTTCCGGTCTTATGATCCTGCCTACAACTCCAGTGCTATGGAGTTGTAGTTTTACAAGCTCTTTAACCTTCTCTGCCAAAGGATCCTGGTGCTTCACCAGAATTCCATAACATTGAACCATAGCCGTTAAAGTGGGATCAAACTGCACTAATTCTAAAGTATAGAGCCTGCAAAAGTTTTCAAATTCTGGCTGGCACTTTGTTCAGAATTCATATTTAGAATTGTAAGTAACTAAATGCAACCCCAAAATAAACCTTTGCAGCCTGATAGCAAAGTGGAAGAATTTCCAAAGCAATGCAAATAAGGGCTATGGAAAATGATGTTTTGTCACACTCTCCAAATCCAGGAGTACCCTTGGGTGGCAATTCTTATTTTCCTTGTCCTGATGGCAATCAGGAAAAATTCATTCATTTGTCCTTTTTGTGTTCTTGGGAGTTTCAGAAAGTCCCATCCGTCCCATCCTGCTCCCTCCCCAAAACACACACACACCTCCAAAGATGACAGGAAGCTGCATAACTGTGCACTTTCATTGAAAAGGGTTCAGCTTTGTAAGTTGGCATATATTGGCTACTTTTTTAAACACCCTTCCTGACTTGCAGCCCCAAAGCTGCAGATAAATTAGCTGTGAAAAGATGTTACAACTGTCAAACTAATTGGAGACTGAAGGGAAGGAGGGAAATTGCTCGAAAGTTGACAGCTCTAATTTCAGAGCCTCTAGCCAGAATTCCTCTGAAAGACTGGGTGGGTACAGGGAGAGTTGCAGAGGGATCTTGAGGAGAAGGAAAATCTTGCAGATGAATCTCTGCTCAGCCATGAAAACCCACTGAGTCACTTTGGGCACTCTCAGAGGAAGGCAAAGGGAAAAGCCCTCTGAGCAAATTCTGCAAGGAAAATCCCAAGATAGGTTCACCTTAGGGATGCCACTAGTTGGAAATGACTTGAAGACATATGACAATCCTCAAGGCAGCTGGGTTAGTTTCTTGCATCAAAACAAACAAACAAACAAACAAAAAACAAAACCCCACCAAACAAAACAAGCCTCTATATTTTTTTGTAACTAAAGGCAGCTACAATTCTTTCTTTAAACCAAAAGTCTTTAAATGTTGGGTTTTATCATTTGCAAAACTGATGACTTTAAATGACCAATTGAGTCTTGAAAGCATCTGTTAAGAGCTGAGGTGTTCAGTGGCAATGAACAAAGCTTGGAAGAATTTTAAAAATGCAGGCATATCTGAAGTCATGAAAATTCATAAGTCCTTGCCTGCGGTTTCACTAAATAATTTAAAGGCAGGGAGTCAGGAAATATACTGGGAAAGCTACTTTGCTCACAGGTTCTTTAGAACTAGGCTTCTTATATTTAGTGGTAATAGTCCCCCAACACTGGCTTTGTTCTACACTTAGGCCTTTATCACATGCAGCGGTTATTCCATGGCAGTTGAGTGATCTCTGATAGGGGCTTCATACTGGCATGAGCACCCTCATGATCAGTGCTGATACCTGTTACAAAGACATAAATTCCTAAAGGTTGCCATCCAAGTCTCCAGAATTTTCTTATCCAACCCATGTGTAGTACAGCTGACTCCTAAATGTCTTCAGAATTCTTCAGAAAGTGGAAAATTTATATCCCCCCCCCTCCCGAGATTTGGCCTGGGGTAAAGGACAAGTTGATACAGGAGACATATTGCATTCAAGTCCCAGAATTCCTAATAATAATAACAATAACAATAATAATAAGTCTGAAGCCTACAAATATCTGGGCATACTACAGTTGGACAGTATCAAGCATGGGCATGTGAAAAATGTGGTCAGCAAAGAATATATCCAAAGAGTCAGAAAGGTTTTGAAGAGCAAATTAAATGGCGGAAATACCAACAAGGCTATCAACATCTGGGCCATCCCCATCATTAGATACACTGCTGGGATTGTGAACTGGACACAAGCAGAGTTGGATGATCTGGACAGAAAAACAAGAAAACTGATGACAATCCTCTACTCATTACACCTGTGTAGTGATATCAACAGATTTTACCTGCCCAGAAAATCAGGAGGCAGAGGGCTTCTGCAAGTGAAACAAACGGTAGAAGAAGAGAAGCATGCACTGGCAGATTATGTGAAAGGTAGTCAAGAACCAACATTGAAGGAAGTCAAGAGTAGTAAACTGCTTAAAGTGCAAAAGACAAAGAGTGAATACTGTAAAAACACCTTCCAGAGCAGAAGAGAAAACTGGTGAAAAAAGGCTCTCAATGGACAGTTCCTGGGAAAAACTGAGAGCCAAATTGACAAAGAAAAAACATGGATGTGGCTCACAAATGGAACTTTGAAAAAGGAGATGGAGGGCCTGATTCTGGCAGCCCAAGAACAAGCCATTAGAACCAATGCCATCAAAGCCAGAATTGAAAAGTTGATGACAGATCCCAAGTGTAGACTCTGCAAGGAAGCAGATGAAACAATAGATCACATCCTCGGCTGCTGCAAGAAGATCATGCAGACAGACTACAAGCATAGGCATAACACCATTGCTCAGATGATTCATTGGAACTTGTGCCACAAATACCATCTGCCTGTGACAAAGAACTGGTGGGATCACAAGCCAGAAAAAGTTACAGAGAATGAACATGTCAAACTCCTCTGGGACTTCCAAATTCAAACAGACAGAGTTTTGGAGCACAATGCTCCTGACCTCACAATTGTGTTAAAAAACAAAGTATGGATTGTCAATGTTGTAATCCCAGGTGACAGCAGGACTAAAGAGAAACAACTGGAAAAGCTGACACGATATGAGGATTTAAAGACCAAACTGCAAAGACTTTGGCACAAGCCAGTCAAGGTGGTCCCAGTGGTGATCAGCACACTGGATGCAGTGCCTAAAGACCTTGGCCTGCACTTAAACACAATAGGCACTGACAAGATTACCATCTGCCAGCTGCAAAAGGCCACCTTACTGAGATCTGCATTATTTGCTGATACATCACACAGTCCTATACACCTGGGAAGTGTCCGATGTGTGATCCAATACAACAGCCAGCAGAATGTCTGCTGTGGACTCATCTTGTTGTGTTTCAAATAATAATAATAATCTGTCACACAGTTCTAGTTGCTTGGTAAGTGTTCAACTTGTGATTTTGTGATATGAAATCCAGCATATGTATCTCATTTGCTGTAACATACTGTGTTTTTGTGTCAGTAAAATAATAATAATACATAAACCTTTATTTGTATACTGCTGTATCTCCCTGAGGGGACTCTGGGCAATTTTCAGCATAGGTAAAGTATTCAATTACCAACAGAAAAACATACATAATAACCATTATAAAACAGACATAATACTATAAAACAGTCATACATATTTAAAGTTAAAAGCCAGTTTCAGTTACTAATATCCATCAGGCAAAAATTCAGCTACCAATTGCCAGAATTTCCGAGTGGACCTAGACAACTATGAGAGGGCTGGGCTAGTGCAGTGAAGTAAACTAGGGCCAGAGGAGTCAGTAAAGTGCAAGCAGGGTCCTACTTGATGGTCAGGGTGGGCCCTGGGGCTATTTATTTCCAAGGCCACAATGTCCAGAGTTTCTGGGAGATGACATGCAAAATATCTGGAGGAAAATCCATTAAAAATAACTACATCCTCAGAACACTTATACCGGTTAGTGGCACAAAGATAATGTGGCACTCTCTCATCCAGCATCTTGCAGCTACTCTCACACCAGTATCTACTATCTGAAATGCCAGCATAATGGTAGGGCCATCCCTGAGTTCTTCTGTTGAAAATCCAGCTCTTTGTTGCATGTGATAGACCTGTGGGCCTGTTAGAATGAGTGATTGATTGTGATGTTTGTGAAAGCACTATTCCTTGATACAAGTCATCATTGTTAGAATGTGATGGACCAACTATGGATGGTGTACCCCACATTTTCTATTTGGTGTCTGAGAAAGCTAGATTAGCCTTCTGGCCCTAGACAGAAAAGCAGCTTCAGAATAACAAATCTTGCATCCTTTAAGCATTTGGTGAGTCTGCATTATTGCTTCAGACAACCACGGTCTAAACACAACACTAATGAGTGAAGTAAAGACAAACTTTCAAATATCTCCTCACCTTCATGAGGTCTTTTTAGAAGTCCTGTGTACATCAGAAAGTTGTCATTGCCTTTGCTCACAGCAAGTTAACATATACACAAGAAAGAGGTTTTATTTAAAGATCACCTCAAAAGTCCAGGGCTAATTTGATATCCCTTGCTATATTTTATCCAAGCAAGTGGAACTAATTAAAGAATGTAATTCAGTCCTGCTGATAAATTGACCAAATCTAATATCATCTCCCCCCAGTTCTGTTCCAGAGAAGCATCAGGGCACATTTTGAAGGGTTCATTTGTGACTCTGGTTAACTGAAGGAAAACGTTATTAATGAGCAATGCCTATGGATGTTCTCTTCAAAACTGTCAATGCCAAATACTCAATCAAGAGGTCTTTAGAAAACACTTTCAAACTAAAATTCTCAAAAAAGTTAGAACTGTACATCCTTTGAACAATGCATATTTTATTTATATCAGCCACAAGCCATTGCAATATGAAACACACTGTTCTGTAAAGTTAAAGTGCATACTACAATGTTCATTAAACATTATAAAATCCATTTCATACTCATAAAACCATGCTCAGATGTTATAACAACATTCACTGTGAATTTTGCAGATTTCGTCAATGTTTACAAAGGCCAAATAAAAAGGACTCACCTTACAATTTCTGCAGGAAGTCCATATGAGGTAAGGCTGGATTTGCAGCAGAAGTGATGCTTCCAGCCATTAATCCAGAAAAGAGAAAATGAAATTTATCCCAGTGCTTTTGAAGCATTCAGTGACCACATGTCCTTCAGACCCACCACTGTGTCTCTGGCCAGAAGCTTGCTGGCAACGTTGCTTCTGATGAGGTCACAACAGGACATCCACCTATGTGACCAGCACAATCAATGTTGCCAGTAAGTCTCTGTGAAGAAGCAACTTGCATCCAGTAACACAGAGGTGGTGGTGACCCTAATGTTTCTCAGCCAGATATGTGCACCAGAGATGCTTCTATGCTGAACTGGGGAAATTCTGGAGCACAATATGCCAGATTAATTTGTTAAGTGTTCATGCAGCCATAGATATAATCATATTATCATGATCTTCTTTATATATCTATATAGCTATATACACATAGGTGTGTGTGTGTGTGTATGACATATGAATGTCCTGACATAGAAGTCAAGAGAGAGGAGGTCAGTTCCCTCCTCGGAATCCCATAAAAAAGGACAATTCTTCCTTCTATCAAAGTTCCAAAAGGAAAAGGTGAAAAAACAATAATGGGATTCAAATGTTAATATTTAATATTTGTGCTGAATTATTGTATCAGCTTTTTGCTAGTCAATAATAACCAATCAGCATTATCAGTATAAACGATATTTACATGTAGGCAAAAAAGGAGAAAGGTCCTTGCTCTATAATTCTTACACATATTAACTCTCCACTCATGCAGGCAGGTAGTCTGTTGCTCATAAATGTAAAATGTACTAAGAGGAACATTTTACATTTATACGCCGCAGGCTATCTACCTGCAAACTATAAAACTTACCTTGAAAGTCATGTTTTAATACAGGATAGATCCAGATTTAAGCAGAACTGGGCTGAAGCCCGACCTTTTGTCCACTTAGCAAGCCTTCCGGCTTCCCATTATATAGAGATTTCGGAGACACTGGGCACTGAAAGCCAAGCATAGGCGCCTTCCATGAGCTGAGTCATGGAGGTAACCCAATAAGTCTAAATTGCATTTTGAAAACAATTTTGTATTATTTTCAAATATTTGTTTACTGCTGATTTAAAATGTTTTCCTTCAAGGTTTCCTGTTTGCAGTGCTATCTCTATTTCATCCTTGTATCATACTCTTTCTTCTCTCTTTTTTTTAAATGACTAATTTCTGCATCTTTCTCATGGCTGTTTTCCTTTCTTCCTACATAATATTCAGTGAGAAATCTGGCATTGTTTTAATTCCAAAGGAGTGTTTCATGTCTTCCTTCAGTTTGTCTCATGTTTGATTGTCTTTGTTCTTTGTAGGAAAACTGGATTCAAATGTCACATAAAAGCTATGTATTGTTTTACACCCAGCTGATGTCTGTTTTTTGGGGAGATCATCAGCTAGTTGTTGCTGTGTGCCTTCATGTCATTTCTGTCTTATGACATCGCTAAGGCAAACCTATCACAGGGGTTTCTTTGCAGATTTTCTTAAGAAGGAGTTTGCCCTTGCCTTTCTTTGAGGTTAAGACCTGTGATGGTGAATATGGGGTGGTTCATCCACTCACAAATCTCTGTGCCAGTGCTGGTAGGTTAACTCAATAAGAGTTTTACTGCTAGTACATAATATGTTTAGATGTTTTATGAGACCAGACAACAGAAGTGGAATAAACTGTCGACAACTTTATTAATGGTTACCTGTTTAAATATTTTTGGTGTTGGCTAATAAGAATTTAGGAGAGCAAATTTGATGCAGGAGTGGCTTAAGCAGTTATTGCCCCAGGACTCGAGCCCCTGGGTGAAATGCCAAAGTTCCTAAGAGCAATCCCTGATCAACATGGTTACTCAAAGGTCTAGCTTGGATACTAGGTGGCTAGTGGCTAGTGAGAGGGTTTAAGCCCCTGAGCCACTTTGATCTCTGGTGAGGGCAAGACCCAGAAACCAGCTCCAAGGATAGGAGATTATTTGCAATTCCCTGATACACACGAGAAGTTCCAACTTTCCATCCGATGCAAAATGTGCCAGTAGGCCCGGTCCTGTTCAACATCTTTATTAATGGCTTAGATGAAGGGCTAGAAGGAATGATCATCAAGTTTGCAGACGACACCAAATTGGGAGGGATAGCCAATACTCCAGAAGACAGGAGCAGGATTTAAAATGATCTTGACAGATTAGAGAGATGGGCCAAAACAAAATGGAGTTCAGCAGTGACAAATGCAAGATACTCCACTTAGGCAGAAAAAACGAAATGCAAAGATACAGAATGGCGGACAATGCCTGACTCGAGAGCAGTACGTGTGAAAAAGATCTTGGAGTCCTCGTGGACAACAAGTTAAACATGAGCCAACAATGTGATGCAGCGGCAAAAAAAGTCGATGGGATTTTGGCCTGCATCAATAGGAGCATAGTGTCTAGATCTAGGGAGGTAATGCTACCCCTCTATTCTGCTTTGGTTAGACCACGCCTGGAATATTGTGTCCAATTCTGGGCACCACAATTCAAGAGAGATATTGACAAGCTGGAATGTGTCCAGAGGAGGGTGACTAAAATGATCAAGGGTCTGGAGAACAAGCCCTGCAAGGAGCGGCTTAAGGGGCTGGGCATGTTTAGCCTGAAGAAGAGAAGGCTGAGAGGAGATATGATAGCCATGTATAAATATGTGAGAGGAAGCCACAGGGAGGAGGGAGCAAGCTTGTTTACTGCTTCCCTGGAGACTAGGACTCGGAACAATGGCTTTAAGAGAGGAGATTCCATCTGAACATGAGGAAGAACTTCCTGACTGTGAGAGCCGTTCAGCAGTGGAACTCTCTACCCTGGAGTGTGGTGGAGGCTCCTTCTTTGGAAGCTTTTAAACAGAGGCTGGATGGCCATCTGTCAGGGGTGATTTGAATGCAATATTCCTGCTTCTTGGCAGGGAGTTGGACTGGATGGCTCATGAGGTCTCTTCCAACTTTTTGATTCTATGATTCTAATTGAACCAAAAGGGCCTTAAGTGCAATTGGCTTCTGCATAAACAGCTGTGAGAGAAATTTTAAGAACAACTTAGAACCTCAGGCTTCCAGACTGTGAAAACATGGTTTGATGTGGCAATGTTTCAGAAACCAAAAGGACTTATATCATACACATACAAAAATCTACTGGCTTGGCACATGGAAAAGGAAATAGTAAAAGATTCTATGGTTAGATGGGCCCAAAACATAGGCCACGAGATCAAAATGTCCCAGTGGGAAAAGTCATGGGAGAGAAGAATGAAAACCTGGTCAAAACCTAAAGGAAAATGTTTATAAAATGCACCTGAAATGGTATCTCTCTCTAGAGAGACTAGCTAAGATATATAATTGCTCCAACAAATGGTGGACTTCCAGCAAAGTAAACAATTACTGGAAACAGATCCATGTATATCTCGAAAAAAATGTTAAAAACACATTTCAAAATGATACCGCAAATGTACCCTTTGAGTATGCCCAACAAAGAATTAAAAAGAAAAATTTGGAAACATTTTGTTTTACCCGACAGTGGCAGCTCAAATAGTATATGCCAGATATTGGAAAACCCCAGAGATACCTCCTTTAGAAGAATGGGAAAATATATTACAGATATGCTGATAATGAACAAAATAACTGTATTATTACGAGGAGAACTATTAGATAACTTTGTTAATGAATGTCAAACAATGATTCAACATCTTAATGTAAGATTAAACTAAAAATTATATAGAGGATCCTATAAGACTGTAGACAAGGAGGAAGCAGATGTTAAGTAAGAGTCTATGATATTTTTATATGCATTATTTAGATAGTAGACTGTGACCCCTTAAAGGAAATATATTATCTGATAAACAGAACACTAATAGATAGAAGGCATTGCACTGTAAGCAACAAACACTTACAAATGTATGTCTATTTGAACAAATAAATAAATAAATTGAAAAAAGAAAAAAATGTGCCAGTAGGTGTATCGCTGAATTATAGCTTCCCCAACAATTATTTAGGGAATCTATTTAATTGACACTGCTCATAGCTGATTGTCTTTATCTCTGTGACAGTGTAGGGTAGGAAAAAAACACCCTGAGGGGAAAAAAGGGGGTAGGTGTCCTACCCAGTCCATAAGTAACCACTACACTGTGAAATGAGATAGACGGAGCTGGGGAAAAAAAATCAAAAGTCAGATTGGGTTGAGTAGCTTCTTTAAATTACCCAAATAAACCATGCCCTATCACACCATGGCTTGAATAACTGTCAGGGGAAATTATGGTCTGTCTCCTCACTGGATGCCAGCAAATACATTTTCCACACCTCCACTGTTTTACACTGTGACAAATGGACTAGTAAACGATACATTTCCTACGTTTCAGGTTCATTTGGGGAAGTGTCTGATGAATGGATATCGCTGAAGTCTTCTAGGTTTGCTAAACTGTATTTCTGCTTGCTGAAAATCATTCCCTCCTTTATAGATGGCTCCTTGTCAGTATCAAGACACAGCAATGCCAGCCATTTCTTTCCTTTTTGGCAAGATTGGTAATCATCCCAAATACCTATTTTCTTCAAATGCTGGGCTACAAAATATTATTGAATTGTTCCCAATTCTTCTTTTTCTACACACTTGGGCTTTAATGTTGCTGTTAAAAATGAAGAAATCTCGCAGTGGCCAAAACTACTTACTTAGCGGAGCGGAAAATGTTCACAAGGGGGGAGGGGAGGAGAAAGGCAAGCCTATGTTGGAGGGAACATATTGATAGTAAAATTCATATTAGAAGCCTAGAAAATTGGGCAACAATTTTGGAAACATAATGGGAGAAACCACTGAGGGCGAAAGTAATGATCTGTGCAGGAAGGCAGTGATTATTGGCTTTTCCCAAAATGATTCACTATGGTGCTCTCTCAGCAAGACCCATAATATAGTTCACCTCTGTTGCTGTGTTTAATTTGATAGCAGCAGTTCCTTGACATTAATTTTCTTCTCCTTTCATAGGTTTTTTATTTGTTCTTAACATACGACTCCTAATTTTGTTTCATACAGTGGATGTAGCACAAATTCTTGCTTTTCTCCTTTAAAGCCCTCCATGGTCTTTTTCTTTACCACCAGCCACCGGACTTTCTGTTGTTACCACGAGAACCATTTGCCCCCTGCAAATCTTTGCTGTGTGGATGGTAAAGTATATAATTAGATTTGTCAGACTTGACAAAAGTAATAGGTCTGCACCTCTTAAGACTCATTCTGAGGAAAAAAGATACTTAGATGTGTGACTTTGTAAATTTGGAAAGTATATAGGACATTTTATTATTGGTTTATGTATTCCCCTAATGTGTATTTAAACATTTGTACACTAAAGTAAGCATTGCTCTCATTGAGTCAAGTCAACTGTTTTACAAATTTGGAAATATATGCATTATTGCTGGTGATGTGTGCCTTCAGGTTGTTCCCACTCATGCCAATTCTGTAACAAATCGTTCAGAGGGCTTTCTTGGCAAGAGTTGTTCCAAAAGAGTTTTGTTTTTGCCTTCCTCAGAGGGCAAGGGAGCATGACTTCCCCAAAGTAACCCAGCTGATTTTCATGGCTGAGAAGGGGTTTACACCCTAGTCTACAGAGCCATTGTCCAATGCTGCTACTACTAGGCATGGGCAATAAATTCAGAATTACATGAAAAGTCAGATATGGACATAGGAATTCCACTTTCAAAGTGAGTTTTGAACCATGAAGGAAAAGTGTGTGTATGGGGGGGGGGGGGTTAGAATTTGAACCACTTACCATTTCCCCCCCGAAATATTCTGTAATGTTCGGATGTCTCCCAAGGTTATTTTAATTTTCAGAACCATTAAGCAACTTTTTGGTAAAGGCAAGGGAGTCAGTGGGCATGGCTAATCACAGGCATCTTAAATGTAGTTTGGAAAGGCCAGGCTCCCAATGGTAAAAGGCAAAAGGCCCTGCTGTTAAACTACATTTCCCACAATGCATATCTGCTCAGTAGCCAAATGATGGCTGAAGGACCCAAAAATAGCTGTCTGTAGCAGTCTGCATGTAAATATAAAATAAACTGATTGAATCTACAAAGAGGTCTAAAGAAATCAAGCAATAAGCAACTTTTACAAAGCCAAGATAACATAAACTGCTTTAAAAAAACAATCCTTTTACTTTGGCTTGATTGCCATGAGCAAGGCAGTGTAGAAGACAGCCACAGCCAGTGCTTTGCAGTCGGTAATGATGAAATAAAATTATTGCATCTGCAAATAGGAATGAACAGATGGATGTGTCTGAGGGTCCCCTCCAATTCAGTAAAGGAAGCAAATGGATGTCAAGAGAGTTGGATGGTGCCTTTCTGCCCAGAAGAAGGGGGTCAGTCTAGATGTCCCTTGATGGGGTCTGTACTATGATTTCTGTTCTCCACCAATTTAACACAGTTTGTGTGACACAAAGTTTCTGAAGTGGAACTACTTTCAAAGTAAAGACCACCCAATGAAATAGAAAATGACACTTTCAAACCAACAACATTTCTTTATTATAAAAAATGTTGTTTTTTTTAAAAAAAACAAGTTGAAAATTTGCCAAAAACCCATGGATAAATCAAAAGTTCTGAAATTTGGGGAGCTAACAGTGGTCCATGTATTCTTCCACTGTAGCAAGGTTCATCAGGATATCTCAAAAAATGAGAGAGCGAGAAGTCCCTCAAGTTTTCCCACATATGCTACCACCTTTAACAAAGTACTTACGAAGCTTCAGAAGTTTCTTAAAGTTTTGAATTTTTAGCCCCAAAAGTCAGAAGTGACTTAAGAAATGAAGCACCAGTGCCCCATACTTTTGAACAGAGTTAAGAACCATTTTTATTGCCCATGCCTAGCTAGTGCTACTACTTCAACACAAATCCCGATACAGCACAATCTTTTCAAAGAAGTACATAGTTTAAAGAAATGCTTAAAATCAACACACATTTCCATACAAAATATGTCTTGCAATCTGATATTAATGAGGAGAGGAGATGGAAATCAGGATGCTTTGTATTTTGCAAAACAGATGCTGTTTTTTCACATGTTGATTGTAATGCAAAATTAAGTTTTTGCAAACTATGTTTTTTCCAAGACAATTCCAAAATCCAAAACATACAAATAATATAAAAACTATTGAAAACTCTCATAATTTCACCCATGGAGATAACTTATTTATTACATGTGGGAATAGTAAAAATGCAAATTTATACCTCTACTGACATTCAGTAATTCTGAGCAGCTCTAATTGTCTGGACTCCATTGCCTTCTTTTTTTAAAAGAAACCTGTCAGAAATCTTGCATGGTTATCAGAACTATTTCTATAAGCTTCCATCTTCTGTGATCTCTTAATTTATCCAATTAAAATCAGCAAATATATCTGACTTTCATTAGTTTTCAGCTTTTAAAGTTTCATAGCATTTAATTACATATTTAAAGTATGAGTACAGGTATAACTCAGTTAATGAAGCAGATGTGTTTCTAGGCATTATTGCTTTAACAGAAAATATGTAATATGTGATATCCACTTATTATAAATGAGTAAATGCTACTGATCAGTTAGATCCTGTTTCACCTGCATACACCAGGTGAAGAAATTACCAGAGGCAGTCAAGGAGATCCATGTTTCAATTTCTACATATCATTCGGTTTTGCTTTGAAACCTTGATACAGAAATCAAACCATTGCTGTGGAGCACCCTAGGGACCCAAATACCCTGAAGGCACCACTCCCTGCCTGATCTTGGATGCTAATAGGATTAGATCTGCTGATTACTTGGATGGTAGACCACCAAGGAATACCAGGTGCTATAGACAATTCAATATGACTTAATTTTCAAAAATGCCTTCTAGTATACATGCAATTTAATTATTTTCCCCTGCTTCTTTTGTAAAAGTGCCCTGGAGCATCCTTAGATCTGGTATGCTTGTGCAAAATCCAGGGCCACTGTTCAGGGCTGCTTTGCTAGAGTTGTGTACAACTTGCCTCTTGAATGTCACTGCCACTCCTGCTCCAAGCCAGCTATGGAGCACCATGCAAGATCCTGTCCATCATGGTACTAATGCTGATATCAGAATAGGGATTGTACATGACCAGCATGTACATGACCTTCCTGGTCATCCAGGTGGGCAATTCTGACATTAGAGAGGCACCTGTACAACCAAGATGACCTGGTCATGTAGACACCTTGGCAGATATAAGATTGAGGCACTTGTGCAACAAGGAAGAATATGGGGGGATCAATTCACTCCTTCATACTGGTCATGGAGGCTCCCATTTTGATGTCAGCAGAGGCACCTGCAGTGGCCAGGAGATTGGCTAGCTAGAAGCAGTGGTGGCATGACAGGCAGAATCCATCCCCTTTCCTTGTATTGATGAGCATAAGGAAAGGGCATTAGTGTCCAGTACGGACAACATATTGGGCTGAATTGGACCTGATCTAGCTGTCCAGAATGTCCAAAAACCACAGCATACTGTGGAATTTACTGCAAACCCTTTCCTAATATAGCTATAGCCTCCTTAATGGGTGTAGAGGTGTAGAGACCCAGCAATGGTAGCAAATCTGGAGACCTCCCTGTGCCCCTTCCCTCAGGTCTCCACTGGGGTGAAGGAATGGGTCATCTTGGAAGGATATGGCTGTAGCTGAACATATGAGTTAGGAAATATCTCGTCCTGCTTCACAATCTCCAAAGATTAGTTACAGGAGCCCCAATCTCTATCTAGCATGGTGACTCTAATAAAGACTCATAATTATTTTATTTTATTTGGGATTTTAAAATTTCAAAAAAGTTTGAATTGTGATACTGTTGTTGCCATCCCTTTTTCTATAGGATCAGGGTTTGATGGGATTTTCTGTAATTTATTATACAGTTTCAGTATTCCTTTCCTGGTATTCCTAAATCCAAAATAAAATGCAAAATTGTCCAAATGGATGGTTGGGCTAGTGACACATTTCCTTTCTGATGGGTTCCTGTACACAAACATTTTTTTAAAAAAATATACAAAATTATTAAAACCCTTTCATATAAAATTACTTTCATCCGATGTATGGGATGTATATGAAATCTAAATTTGTTTAGACTTAGGTCTCATCTTCAAGTTTTCCCATTATGTACATATGAATAGTCTAAAATCCAAAATAATATAATATAAAATAATTCTGAAATAAAACATTTTTCCCAAGTATTTTGGATAAAGGAGACTCAACTGCATTACTACTACTGATTGGGATGTTTTTATGTTATCTTTTATTGGGTCCCATGATGTGGGAATGCAGTATAACAATCCTTTAAAAACAAACAAAACAATTTTTGAAAGCACAGGTGGGACAGGTTTTTTTTTTTTAAAAAAACGTGCAGTTATATGTTTTATGACCTTATTTCACCTTTCAAAGCCAAAGCTTTTATAGAACAATTGACAGGCAGAGATTAGAACAATGCATTACAATGCATTACAATGAAAGCCAAACTAAGCCCTATAACAGCATCGGATTAAAATGTAGTGACCCTGCATTAACATCTATCAAAGATATTACAAGTGTATGACATACCTTGGGAGAAAATTGACTTGGTAAACCAGAGATGGGGAATATTTGGTTCTCACAATGTCATAATCTCCTGTCATTAGATAGATTGGGGTTCTGGCACATTAGACCAGTTGCTCTGCCAAGTGTTTTGGACTTCACTTCCCACAAATCCCAGTCATTTTTCCAGCTGTTAGGAATTATGGAAGCTGAAGTCCAAAACAACTGGAGGAGCACAGTTTGAGAAACTCTGCATTAGACAATTATAGCACTATATTAAATATCCATGGTTTCTTCCTGTGGAATATTGGGACTGTTAGATTAGGTCAGGACATTTGGAATTCTTAGTCAAAATTTATGTATTTATATATTTGCTATATTTCTATCCTGCTCTTCTCATCCCGAAGGGGACTCAGAGCGGCTTACAATTATGGCAAAATTCAATGCCGCATTACATATAAAGATAAACAAATACAAAGTCTCTAGAAATAAAACAGTTTAAACATATAAATACAATAAAACAGATTAAAAACATAGTGCCTAGTCATTACTCATGCTGTTACATTCAAGTCAGATTCTATATTGCACTACTCCCAAAATGCCTGTTTCCAAAGCCTCTAAAGTGGTGGTTCTTAAACTGTTGGTCCCCAGGTGTTGTAGCCTACAACTCCCAGAAATCCCAGCCAGTTTACCAGCTATTAGGATTTCTGGAACTTGAAGGTCAAAACATCTGGGGACCCACAGGTTGAGAACTACTGCTCTAAAGTGACCCGTTTTATTTTTAGTAAAAAAAAATCCATAGGTAAATCTATTTCTTTATCATTCTATAGACTGACATGGGTCACTTGTGGCAATGAAGACACCAAATTGAAATAATTAATAAATAGAAACTATATTGTGATAAAGCTATCACTTTGAAGCATTGAATTCCATGGAGGTATAGTCCTCCATTACTCATCCAACAAGACCAAAGTGCTAATTAGATGAACTGTGATCCACTGAGAAATAATTCAGAATTAAGGAATATAAATGACCGTGGGCAAATGCTGAATATAGCTTCATCATGGGACTCTACAGATATCAAAATATATTAAAGAAGACTGCATAGTACATGAGTACCAAGGCATCAAAATTCAATGAATCAAATGTATTCCAGCATCATCCATCATCTTCATGATCTTCATGATATCATGTTCAAGTGGACTATGATGTCAACTTCAAGTGGGGATACACTGTGTATCAGCATGCTTGGCACTGAAATGAAGACGTAGAAGAGAGAAGAGTGGAGCTCCAGAGACCCCCATTTTGTCATTTTTAAACTACCTTGACTTTGAAGGAAGAAGGAAGGAAGGGAAAATCAGCCTCAAAATGGGGGTGTGACTATTATGCAAGAACAACAAAACAAAATGGGGGTGTAACTATTATTCAAGGAAAATAAAAATAGGGGTGTGAATATTATGCGATGGCGACTATTATGGTATACTGAGAATACTAGAGGCAAAGCACAACTATAGATGCAGAAACTTCTCTCTGCTTCTGGCTACTGAGTTAATCTTCCAGGACTAGAAAACAGCTTGCAGCAAACAAATGATGCAAACAAAAGTGTCTGAAGGTGCACTTTTATTTCCACTTGTTGCTGTACAACACTCAGTGGAGAGGCTGCTTGGGTTGCAATCATAATCAAAAGCTGACCTGGCATATTAAAACCATAGGGTGCCTTCTCGGAGACAATTTTCTCAGAGAAAGAGTTTCCAAGCTCTCTAATTTTAAGCCATTACTGGCACCATGATAAACATACCTTTCCTCAGCCCACTTTGAAAAGGTCAATTTACACACCAAATTCTGCCCTTGCCTAATGAAATCAGCAAGGACCACGTGCGTAGGCTTGTGTTTTTGTTTTCTAAAGAATAAAATACCAAGGCTGAATCAAAACAAGGGAGGTTAGCAATTTAACCAACTGTGCCAAGGAGAGAAAAAAGTAGAGTTAGTGGTGCCTTTTTGCTCCCACGCTCCACAGTTGCTGTTGAAATTTGACAGAAATGTGCCTTTTCCTTGTACTAGTTAAATGGTTCATGCATCAGCTAATAGAATTTCATGCCTTTATTTTTCAAGATCCATATTGCAAAACTAACCCACTGAAGCTTATCTGACTGGCTATTGTGAAGATCATGTTGCATGCTAGTCTCCTCTACATTTCTTTCTATTGGTAATTGCTGGAAATAGGATCATATTTCCCAGCTCCATTCCCCAACATCAAGGCATGGGAAGGACTTCCCACAATATTAGCCACACCATTGGTATATGCTGCCTGTGCCTTCCTCATCACATCTCCATCCCAGTAGCACTAGTTTCCAGACTGATGAAATTCTCGTGCTGTCACCATCACCAGTCATAGTAACATAGGAAACTACATGGGTCAAACCATTGCTCTTTCTAGCCTAGAATTGTGAGCTCTGATTACAAGTGTTACAGGCAGGAATCTTTCTTTCCCTCTTTCTATGTAGAGATGCAGGGGATTAAAACTAGACCTTCTGCATTCCCTCCCTTTTTAGTCTAGTCATCCACCTAAGTTGTTATGTGGGATTTCTGCTATGGGCCCTGCCCCTAGGTCCTTGGTAATTAACTGGCCATGCCAACCCCTGATTCCAGCTTAATTCTGCAAGTTAACTGGAAGATTTATTGATAGAGTAGAGTTTCACTTATCCAACCTTTGCTCATCTAATGTTCTATATTATTCAACACAGTCTGTCTCCCACCGGGATCCACAGTTGTTTCAATACATTGCAATATTTTGGTGCTAAATTCGTAAATACGGTTATTACTACATAATGTTACCATGTATTGAACTGCTTTTTGTCATTTTGTTGTAAAACATGCTGTTTCGGTGCTTAATTTGTAAAATCATAAGGTAATTTGACATTTAATAGGCTTTTTCTTAATCTCTCCTTATTATCCAACATTCTGTCAGCGAAACTTGTACCTTGCCTTACAACAAGAGCTCTCAGTGTGGCTTCAGATTACAAGACAAGAGATTCTACTCAAACATTAAGGGAATTTCTACACTGACTACTGAGGCTGGATCTACACTGTTATATAATCCAGTTCAAAGCAGATAATCTGGATTTTATATGGCAGTGTAGCTTCAGATTTAGGCCCCTTCTACATTGCTATATAATTCAGATTATCAAAGCAGATAACCAACATTATCTGCTTTGAACTGGATTATGAGTCTATGCCATATAATCCAATTCAAAGCAGATAATCTGGATTTATAAGACACTGTAGATGGGGCCTTAGATTGGTGTAGAAATGGATCAGCCCTGTGGCAGCTACAAATCATATGGGGCTGATGGGGACAAAATGCCCACAAGACATGAATGCAAAACAATCCATTAAAGCAAAAACACAATTAAAATAAAAGCATAATAAAATGTAACAATCTAGAAAGAAACACAATTAAATAAAACATAATATAAAACACCGGCATTGAAACTCATTGAAAACAATGCTCAGCAAAACCAATAACCAGTAATACAATGGGCGTGATCAGGCTATAAAAAGGGTTGGGCATGGGATAGTGCAAGCAGCGTACCAGATGGCAGAGGTATTGGATGCAGAGAACAAAATATTATCAGGCAATTTAGGGACTGGGCATTTATAACTAAGGTCTTGGCATTCTCAAATGCCTACTGAAACACCCAGGTTTTCAAATCCCTGTGAAAGGAGGACAGTGTGGGAGCTTGCCCTCTCCTTCGTCCCCACCAACTGTGCTTGTGATGGTGGTGGGAGTGAAAGGAGAGCCTCTCCGGCAGATCTTAGAGCCCGCACTAGTTCATGGGGGAGATGCGGTCACGAAGATAGTCAGGACCTGAACCATTCAGGGCTCTATAAGTCATAACCTACACTTTGAATTGGGACCAGAAACTTATCAGCAGCCAGTGGAGCTGCTTTAATAGGGGTGCCATGTGCTCCTCTTAATGTGGTGTTGTCCAAGATTAACCTAAATCAGAGGGGAGTATTCCCTCGATTTAGGGTCCATCAGGACAGATGAGCCAGTTCCCAACTGGACCTGGCTGTAACTGTCCTGACTGCTGTCCTGTGTTCCCTGGAGCTCAGAGATGCAGTGTGGCAGTTCTCGGTCTATCCCCCCTCCCCATGTTGTAGCAGTCTCCATATGTGACATGGCACATACTACTTTCTGGCATTCTGCCCGATGTGAGGCAGAGTTCCAGCATGTCTCTATTGCCTAAGAAAAAAAATAGCTAACTCCTCTATTGTCAAGCAACAACCAGAAAAATGAGTACTTGAGATTTATAGATTTTTTCAGAACAACCTGGCATGGTTAAGTAAGTAGTGTTACCAGTTCAACTGCATCCTAAATCAATGTAATCAATTTTGTTTAAAATAAATCAGCACTATCTACATTTACTCATAGGCCAAATAAACCGTCGTGGTTTAATGCAACAGCAAGTAGTAAACATATATAGCATTACCATGCATTGATTTAATGCTTTAATTAACCAGTCAGAACCAGTTTGCACATTATTGTGACCACTTGAGGACACTTTTTGTTGCCTGTTTGATGCACAAAATCAGATTTACACCAGAAAGCAGGAAAGCACAGATGTTGTTGATGAAGTTCATGACTGGTAGCTTAGATGTTAGGTTTAATATGGGACACTGATCTCAGTGCATTTACAATGAGTTGATACGAAACTGAGATAATGAAGTGAATTAAGGCACAGCTGACTTTTGCTTTGAGGAATAGCTCATGAAATCCAAACCATATTTCTCTGCTGCTCCATATGAGCTTCTTTCATTGTTTGGTCTCAGAGGAGCCAAACCATTACAGGTTTAATGGCCTGGTGAATTTTGAAAATATATTCTTTGTGGATTGTACAGTTAAATATAAACAAGACATATTTTCTTTATTGTACAGATGTACAGATGATTAAAACTAAACTGCAAATTATTTCAGTTTAGAAGCTATAAATCCAGACTACCCATTAGCTTGTGCATTTTTGGTGAATCGCTATTCATTTCTGCTTGTTGGATACTGGAAGCCCCCCATATCCATTTTTTGCACCTCCCAAAAATGGGTGTGCTGCCAAATGGGCGTTTTTTTTTCCTCATCCGAAAAAAAAGAGCTCTTTTCGGCCCATTGGCAGCAATGGGGAAGTTATAAGGCTCCCCTTTCCCCTGGGATACTTTTCTTTCTTCCCTTCAAGGGAGCCTCGATGTCAGCAACGGGGTTAAGAAAGCACCCTATCCAGCCCATTTGGGGGGGGGGGGGGGCTTCCCACATGCTCCCTTTCCATATCCTTCATTAATACCTAGATTTTAAAAGTCATCAGAGTTGAGACACCACTCTTTCTGGATCATTAACTGGGTTTAATGCTTCTTAAAGCTGTTTTCCCTCTAGAGGAGAGGCAGGTGCTCATACTTTCTCTCCCAGCACCACACAGCTTTCCAAGGCATTTTAAGGAGTCCCAGGGAAGGAAGAGTGATGACCTGGAGCTCAGTGGAGCTATCCTCCCAGGAATACCTTTAAAATCCCCTCTGTTTTCTCTACTGCCTGCAATTTCCTGTCTGCTTGGGGCTTCCTTAAAGCTGTTTCTACTTTCTACTCTAGAAAAGAGGTAGGACTCTCTTTTTGTTTGCTGGGATGACTGTTATTAATTATTATTATCTATTAGAATTAATTTCTGAAGGAGAGGAAGGGAAGGAGAAAAATAAGCTAAAAGGGTGACTCCCCGTCTCCAAGCTTATTTGTCATTTTTAAGTATCTCAGTTGTAGGTCACATTTATGACTGCAAGCCTGCCAGGTTACAGAACATTTCATCAATCCAGCCCTACATAGTTTGGATCTAGGTTATCTACAGGATCTCCTTCTCCTGTACAACACACCCCGAACACTAAGATTCTCTGGGGGGAGTCTACTCCAATCAACCAGAACTCAGCTAGAAACTGTTGCCCAGATGACCTTTTCATCGGCTGCCTGAAGACTGTGAAATGATCTGCTGTAAAAGCTCTGACAGCTAGATCAGCTGTCAGAATTTTAAAACCAACTGAAGACTTATCTCTTCTGACAGGCCTACCTTGTCAGTTTTAAGAATTAATTTTAAACTCATGTCTTGTGTTTAATCTCTGTTTTTAAATATGAAATTTATAGAAATAAGTTGTAATTTATTAATAGTGTATTTATAGAATTTTTACAATGTTTATGGTTTTAAATTATGCTGTAACCTGTCTTGAGCCACAAAAAGAAGTGGGTAATGATGATGATGATGATGATAATAATAATAATCATCATCATCATCATAAATTCTTGGTGTAATATATCCTCTTCTGAGCCTAAAATGACCTTTGGTGAATGGGGAGAAGATAACCCCACCTAGAGAGCACATTAAGTAAAAATTTGAACTTTTATGTGGGAGGTTTAGCAACTGTTCAATTTCTTAAGAAGAGGGACAATTTGACGTTGTAGTCTCGAAAAGTAGCCCACTGCTTCTTTATATCATGGTACCATTAGGCTTGGTTGATTTTTAAAAAATGGTTCAAAACTTGTTTTGGATGTTCAATTCTAAAGTCTCTTTCAAATTTTTTTTAAAAAAATCAAAACTTTCTGAAACTTCCGATTCAATTCATTAATGGCATATATGCATACGCAGTAGGAAAAAACCAGCACTGGCACAGGGTAAACTTCATGGGATTCCCCCTCCCTCTTTTTTAGACCTATCCTGATGAAACTTGCCATAGTGGTAGAACACATGGAGGGGACCCTCAAGACACATCCATCCATTTATTCCTTTTTGCAAATGCAATCAATCATTTTATTTTATCATTACTTACTGACGTAAAGGGCTGGTAGTGGCTGGCTGTGGCTGGCTTCCCCAGTGCCTTGTTCATGGCAATCAAGCTAAATGTAAGCTGCCCTGAGTCCCCTCGAGGAGATGGAGGCAAGGTAGAAAAATAAACTTCTACTTCTTCTTCTTCTTTTGCCCAGATTGCTCCTGGGGAAACATATAGTGTACTTACCTGATTTTGTGTGTGCGTGTGTGTGCGGGGGGGGGGGGGGGGGAGTGGAGAGAAATGGTACAAGCAGTAGTGTCAGTTCTATTGTCGCCATCTCAACCCAGTAATTTATGGAAATTGTTCAAAGGAAAAGATGAGAAATCCATAACATCACACCGAGGCTTCCTCCCATCATCCTGAAATCCATCTGGAGGTCTATTGGTCAGATCTGAAATGGACATTTCCAATTCATCACCTGTCAGATTAGGGGCAGCAGTTGTGAAGGAAGGTAGGTAGAATCTTCCAGCTGTTAGCCATGTTTTTCTCCAGTACTTTACTTTTTCATGCTTACCCTATCAGCAAGATTTTCTTTCCACCACCATTGCTCACTTCAACATAACTGTATGTTGCCATTTGCCATATATTTTGCTACCAGCCATAATCTCCTCATGTTCTTTGTTATTTTATTGAAAAAGTTAAGGACACTTCTGTTATTTCTCCCAGTGTCAGAAAAGCATGCGAGAAGACTCCAATTACCAAAATGACTGGAATAGAAAGGAATACCCAATTGTACATTTCCCCCCATTCATCATCATTACTTCATGCTGTTTTTTTTGGATTTGGGGGGGGGGGGGTCTTAAATACATCTTGTGTGTAAGAAATAGCATAGCCATGTTTTCCAGCTTTTGAGCCATTTGAAAAAGTAGCAGGATAGAAATGTTTGATGAATATATCACAAAAGGAAAGAAAAACAAGACATTTTATTGAGTTAGGCATTGAACAGAGGTAGGCAGAAATACAGCAAGTCAGCAAAAAGAATCCTTTTTGTAATAAATCAACAAGAGAGTAATGATGGGAAAGAGTGAGCTGAAATTAAGGATGACTCAAAATGTATGAAGTAATTATACCCCTTGAGAAGTTAGCAAGAAAGGTAACAATTAAGACAATTAGAGACTAATAAATGCCTTGCAAACATTGCTAATGGTAAACTGCAGGTGAAGAATTATATGGAAAAAATGCACATGGCAATAATTCAGGCAGTCCAGTGGTCCAACATGGCTGCACCTATTAGCAGTTTGTTTTAATTATTTCTAAAAGTGCCCAGAAGTTCCAAAGTAATTTGGAAACATTTTAAATGTTATTAAATTATTAAATGGATGGTAGAAGGATAGAGAAAAAGGTCTCATTTGTTCCCTTGGTAAAGTTGTTTCAATTTATGGGGTCCCTATGAAAAGGAGACCAAGTTGCTGTATATTGACAAGTCCTGCTCAGGTCTTCGAAACTCAAAGGTATGAATTCCATGATTGAGTTTATCCATCATCAATGTGATCTTCCTCTTTTCCTACTACCTTTCACCTGATCAAGCATATTGTCATTCTTAGTGGGTCATATCCTCTCATGATATAGCTAAAATATCACAGTATCAGCTTAGTTACCTTGGGTCTTAGGAAGAATTCAGGCTGGATTTGCTCTATGACATATTTATTAAATTATTTTAGCTGTCCGTGATATCCTTGGAACTATTCCCCAGCATCTCATTTCAAATGGTCTGATTATTTATTTATTTATTTATAGTATTTATATACTATTTTTCTCACTCCTGGAGGGATTCAAAGCAGTTTACACAAAAATAACAGCAAATGCCTTACATACACAAACCAAAACTCAAATCAACAAAATATACTTAGACATAAAATCAATAGGACAATTCACAGTAAGATAAGATAAAGGGGCATTTAAAACATGAAATATAAGAATTAAAGCACTTTAAAAAAGCATTAAAATCACATGATCCATCTCATAGACCAGGCCATTCTAAATGTCGATTGCACAAATTTTCTGCCTATCAGAGTCGTCGTCCCCGTTCCCACCATCCAGCTTTTATAACCAAGCATAGAAACTCAAAATACAATGGCACGGAGAATCCTGACTTTGGTATACAGTGAGGGTTTTGTGTAGCTCCTTCATATCAGCCCTTCTAAGTTCTAGACTTTTTTTAATTTCTTGACTGCGGTGTCCATGTGGAATAATCACCAAGCCAAGGTATGGCAAATCTTGAAATATTTCCGCATCTTCGATATGCTTTAAAGTTATAGAAATGACCTGTGATAAATGTTTTTGATATATTAGGGTTCATTTGTAAATCTCCCTTTGCACTTTCTTCTTTGACTTCCTTTAGTAATCTCTCCAGATTTGCTACTATCTCCTAGTGATATCTTAAATTGTTAATATTCCTTCCTCCAATTTTCATGCCTCCTTCCTCCAAATTTAATCCTTCTTTATGTTTATGTTCAGCAAGCAATTTAAACAGACAGGGTGATAAAATGCAGCCTAAAATGGAATATTTCTAATCTGTGAACCATTGTTTTGTTTTCTGTATATTTTGACAGATTTCTTTTAGAACTAGAGTAGATTCTTTCTCTGCAGTTTGAAGCAGTTCAAGTGCTATGCTGTTTCTTCCTGGTTCCCAGTCCTCTTAGCATGGAAGTTCTTGGCAAAATGGCTTGTGGGGCCAATTCATCAACATTTCTTCTTTTCTTCAGGATTCAATTGGAATCAAGTTCTTCATAATTATATGAATTCTCTAGTATTGTGTACAAAGATGATGCTACAGAGCACAATGACCTCAATACAAACCTAGGACCTGACGGCTGCCTGGTCTGGTAATGGTTTTCCAGTTGCCCATTGATCCTGAGACATCATTCCACTGGTATTTGTATGTGTGTGTGTCAATCTGAGCCAGTTCCCCCAATATTTCCGCATCCAGCATTTCATTGAATTAGCCTTTCTGGATGGACTCATTTCATATCAGGTCCTGGGTTAGGATACACCAGCATACTGTGTCACCAATCTTTTGACTCAGCAAAGATGCCAGATTAATTGCTAGCCACCTCAGTTTTTAGGGCCTTCCCGATTCAGCTGCATTTTTCTCAAACCAGAGAGGTTAGACATGAAGAATAATACTGTAACAAGTAGAGCCCATTCAGCTGTAGCTCTAGTGAGTAAACATACAGGAATGCTACCTTCTAGGAATGTGCAATCCATTAAAAATGAGTCATTACAAAACTGAGGGGGGGGGGTTGTGTTGGCATTTTGTTTCTAAAGTGTTTCTAAAGTATAGTTAGTGAAAATGCATTACTATTTCGTTACAGTAATTGCACACACTTACTATAATTGGGGAAACTTCAGGGGCTCCTTTCTCCCTCATTTTTAAAGCTATTGGAGTGAAACTTGCTACAATGGCAGAATACATTTACCACTGAAGGCAACCAAATTTCAGGACATTTCACTTATACACGGATTTTGGGGGAATTTTTGAAGTTTTTTTAAACAAAATATTTTAAAAACAAGAGCTATATCCTTGAATTTTCAATACAATGACAGGCGATAACAGGAGAACATTCTCCCCAACTTTCAGAAATATTCATACATCTACTGATTTTAGGGACTTAAAAAAAGTTTTGACAAAAATGTTTCTTTAAAGTCACAACAGCTATCTCATTGAATGTCTCCCATATTAACCAATAGAAACCAATAAAAACCAATTCTACATTTTCATAGAATACTAGAGATAGAATAATAGAATCATAGAATCAAAGAGTTGGAAGAGACCTCATGGGCCATCCAGTCCAACCCCCTGCCAAGAAGCAGGAATATTGCATTCAAATCACCCCTGACAAATGGCCATCCAGCCTCTGCTTAAAAGCTTCCAAAGACGGAGCCTCCACCACACTCCGGGGCAGAGAGTTCCACTGCTGAACGGCTCTCACAGTCAGGAAGTTCTTCCTAATGTTCAGATGGAATCTCCTCTCTTGTAGTTTGAAGCCATTGTTCCGTGTCCTAGTCTCCAAGGAAGCAGAAAACAAGCTTGCTCCCTCCTCCCTGTGGCTTCCTCTCACATATTTATACATGGCTATCATATCTCCTCTCAGCCTTCTCTTCTTCAGGCTAAACATGCCCAGTTCCCTAAGCCGCTCCTCATAGGGCTTGTTCTCCAGACCCTTGATCATTTTAGTCGCCCTCCTCTGGACACATTCCAGCTTGTCAATATCTCTCTTGAATTGTGGTGCCCAGAATTGGACACAATATTCCAGATGTGGTCTAACCAAAGCAGAATAGAGGGGTAGCATGACTTCCTTAGATCTAGACACTATGCTCCTATTGATGCAGGCCAAAATCCCATTGGCTTTTTTTGCCGCCACATCACATTGTTGGCTCATGTTTAACTTGTTGTCCACGAGGACTCCAAGATCTTTTTCACACGTACTGCTCTCGAACCAGGCGTCACCCATTCTGTATCTTTGCATTTCATTTTTTTCTGCCAAAGTGGAGTATCTTGCATTTGTCACTGTTGAACTTCATTTTGTTAGTTTTGGCCCATCTCTCTAATCTGTCAAGATCGTTTTGAATTCTGCTCCTGTCCTCTGGGCTATTGGCTATCCCTCCCAATTTGGTGTCATCTGCAAACTTGATGATCATGCCTTCTAGCCCTTCATCTAAGTCATTAATAAAGATGTTGAACAGGACCGGGCCCAGGACGGAACCCTGCGGCACTCCTTTCCAAGATGAAGAAGAAAGCATTAGTGAGCACTCTCTGTGTTCGTCCACTTAACCAATTACAGATCCACCTCACCGTAGTTTTGCCTAGCCCACATTGGACTAGTTTCCTTGCCAGAAGGTCATGGGGGACCTTGTCGAAGGCCTTACTGAAATCCAGGTACGCTACATCCACGGCATTCCCCGCATCTACCCAGCTTGTAGCTCTATCGAAGAAAGAGATCAGATTAGTCTGGCATGACTTGTTTTTGATAAATCCATGTTGACTATTAGCGAGGTACCCCCAAAAGCCATCTAGTCCAATCCTCTTCTTCCAGGAAGAAGGGCACCATCAAAACTCTAATGACAGATGGTCATCCAGCCTCTAAACTAATTAATATGCTTCCCCTGTAGTATGGGGCCATCCATTTAGGGATTTCTTCCCAGCCCAGCACAGAGATTTACTTTGCAGATTCAACCATTCATTGGAACTTTAGCTGGCTGCTGTTAGGGAGGGAAAAATCTCTCTCCACTACCCTGATTGGTGCTTTCTGATGCTGATGCATTCTGGGAAATGTAGTTTAACTCAGGTCCTTTTGCATTCTCTGGTATAGAGCTCCTACCTTCCCAAACTACATTTCTCAGAGTTCTGTGTTGTTCCTAGAAAATAGTGCTCCCTCTTTTCCCCAAACCATTAATTTAGAGAAAGGCAAGGCAAAACACTAAGGCAGCCTTTTTGGCTTTGTTTTGCTTTCCTTGAGCTGAAAAGGAAACTGACTTTGGGAGCCTTCTGAGATTTGCAAAAATAAAGCAAAAAAGTATGGGGTAAGTTTTGATTCTTAAATTTTTGATGCTGGCCATACCCATGTGCTGGGTATGGCCTCGAAAGTACAAAATGTAACAAATTTGATCTCAACTATGAGGCAAACAAAAATGCTCACCTCTGTTGTTGTTCATTCGTTCAGTCGTCTCCGACTCTTCGTGACCTCATGGACCAGCCCACGCCAGAGCTCCCTGTCGGCCGTTACCACCCCCAGCTCCCTCAAGGTCAGTCCAGTCACTTCAAGGATGCCATCCATCCATCTTGCCCTTGGTCGGCCCCTCTTCCTTTCGCCTTCCACTTTCCCCAGCATAATTGTCTTCTCTAGGCTTTCCTGTCTCCTCATGATGTGGCCAAAGTACTTCAACTTTGTCTCTAGTATCCTTCCCTTCAGTGAGCAGTCGGGCTTTATTTCCTGGAGGATGGACTGGTTGGATCTTCTCGCAGTCCAAGGCACTCTCAGCACTTTCCTCCAACACCACAGCTCAAAAGCATCGATCTTCCTTCGCTCAGCCTTCCCTAAGGTCCAGCTCTCACATCCGTAGGTGACTACAGGGAATACCATGGCTTTGACTAGGCGGATCTTTGTTGCCAGTCTGATGTCTCTACTCTTCACTATTTTATCAAGACTGGACATTGCTCTCCTCCCAAGAAGTAAGCGTCTTCTGATTTCCTGGCTACAGTCTGCATCTGCAGTAATCTTTGCACCTAGAAATACAAAATCTGTCACGGCCTCCACGGTTTCTCCCTCTATTTTCCAGTTGTCAATCATTCTTGTTGCCATAATCTTGGTTTTTTTGACGTTTAGCTGCAACCCGGCTTTTGCGCTTTCTTCTTTCACCTTGATTAGAAGGCTCCTCAGCTCCTCCTCGCTTTCGGCCATCAGAGTGGTGTCATCTGCATATCTGAGGTTGTTAATGTTTCTTCCAGCAATTTTCACCCCAGCTTTGCATTCATCCAGCCCCGCACATCGCATGATGTGTTCTGCATACAAGTTAAAAAGGTTGGGTGAGAGGATGCAGCCTTGCCGTACGCCTTTCCCAATCTTGAACCAGTCTGTTGTTCCGTGGTCAGTTCTTACTGTTGCTACTTGGTCCTTGTACAGATTCCTCAGGAGAGAGACAAGGTGGCTTGGTATGCCCATCCCACTAAGAACTTGCCACAATTTATGATGATCCACACAGTCAAAGGCTTTAGAATAGTCAATGAAGCAGAAGTAGATGTTTTTCTGAAACTCCCTGCCTTTCTCCATTATCCAGCGGATATTGGCAATCTGGTCTCTCGTTCCTCTGCCTTTTCTAAACCCAGCTTGAACATCTGGCAACTCTCGCTCCATGTATTGCTGGAGTCTTCCTTGCAGGATCTTGAGCATTACCTTACTGGCATGAGAAATAAGGGCCACTGTACGGAAGTTGGAGCAGTCTTTCGCATTTCCCTTTTTTGGTATGGGGATATAAGTTGATTTTTTCCAGTCTGATGGCCATTCTTGTGTTTTCCATATTTGCTGACAAATGGCATGCATCACCTTGACAGCATCATCTTTTAAGATTTTAAACAGTTCAGCTGGGATCCCGTCGTCTCCTGCTGCCTTGTTGTTAGCAATGCTTTTTAAGGCCCATTCAACCTCACTCCTCAGGATGTCTGGTTCTAATTCATTCACCACACCGTCAAAACTATCCTCAATATTATTATCCTTCCTATACAGATCTTCTGTATAGTCTCGCCACCTTCTCTTGATCTCTTCAGCTTCTGTTAGGTCCCTGCCATCTTTGTTTCTTATCATACCAATTTTTGCCTGAAATTTACCTCCAATGTTTCTAATTTTCTGGAAGAGGTCTCGTGTCCTTCCTATTCTGTTGTCTTCTTCCACTTCCATGCATTGCTTATTTAAAAATAGTTCCTTATCTCTTCTGGCTAACCTCTGGAATTGCGCATTTAACTGGGTATATCTCCCCTTTTCACTGTTTCCTTTTGCTTTCCTCCTTTCTTGGGCTAAGTCCAGTGTCTCAGCAGACAACCATTTTGCCTTCTTGGTTTTCTTTTTCTTTGGGACGTACTTTGTTGCCGCCTCCTGAACAATGTCGCGGACTTCTGTCCATAGTTCTTCTGGGACTCTGTTTACTAAATCTAGTCCTTCAAATCTGTTCTTCACTTCCACTGTATATTTGCTAGGAATGTTAGTGAGATCATATCTAACTGGTCTGTGTATTTTCCCTGATCTCTTTAGTTTTATTCTAAATTGGGCAATAAGGAGTTCATGATCTGAGCTACAGTCAGCCCCAGGTCTTGTTTTCACCGACTGGATGGATGTCCGCCACCTTTGGCTGCAAAGGATGTAGTCAATCTGATTTCGGTGTTGACCATCTGGAGAGGTCCATGTGTAAAGCCGTCTTTTAGGTTGTTGGAAGAGAGTATTCGTTATACACAGCGAGTTTTCCTGGCAAAATTCTATCAGCCTGCGTCCCGCTTCATTTTGTTCTCCCAGACCATGCTTGCCTGTGATCCCTGTTGTCATTTGACTTCCCACCTTGGCATTCCAGTCTCCTGTAATGAAAATAATGTCTCTTTTTGGTGTATTATCCAGTAGTTCCTGCAGATCCTCATAGAACTGATCTACTTCTGCTTCTTCAGCAGCTGTGGTTGGGGCATATATTTGGATCACTGTAATGTTGAAAGGCTTTCCTTGCACTCGAATTGAGATCATTCTGTCATTTTTTGGGTTGTATCCAAGCACCGCTTTAGCGAATTTCTTATTAATTATGAAGGCTACTCCATTTCTTCGATGTTCCTCTTGTCCGCAGTAGTAGATTTGGTGGTCATCTGATGTGAAGTGGCCCATTCCAGTCCATTTCAGTTCGCTGACCCCCAGAATGTCTATCTTTCGTCTTGACATCTCACCAATAACAACATCCAATTTGCCCTGGCTCATAGATCTTACATTCCAGGTTCCTATGGTGTGTTGATCTTTAGAGCATCGGATTCGTTGTTCACCTCCAGTACCGTCGGCCGCTAGCCTTCCTTTCGGCTTTGAGCTAGCTGCGTCATCACATCTGGGGCTAGTTGAACTTATCCTCTGCTCCTCCCCAGTAGCATTTTGGCCATCTTCCGACCTGGGAGTCCCATCTTCCAATGGCATACCGACATATCTCTGTTTGTACTGGTCCATTTAGTTTTCTTGGCAAGGATACTGGAGTGGTTTGCCATTGCCTTCCCCAGGGATCACGCTTGGTCTGACCTCTCTGCCACAACCGTCCCGTCTTGGGTGTCCCTTCACGGTTTCGCTCATGACATCATTGAGGTGCTCAAGCTCCAGCGCCCCGACAAGGCGGTGATCCTTTGCTCACCTCTAGTCAACAGGTAACTCTTTGTCATCAAGAAGGAGCAAACAAGGTTTGGAAGAAGGTACCACAACTGTTTCAGAGATCTAGCTAGTGTGTGTATGTGTGTGTGTGAAATGAAGAAATTATCTCTTCAAATAAAGGACCTGTCCCCACAAATGAAAATTTCTTTTCACCCCCAAATTTTTAGCATTGCAGAGAGGGAGCATTAAAAATAATTCACTCCAAAAATTCTTCATTTTGAAGTCATGCATGATGTATATGTGGATGTGGAGGGCGAATGGTATTCTCATTTTGCGTGCCTCGTCACACCTGTACCCTGATGCAGCTAACAATCACAAAATAAGTTATTGGCTTCTAATTAAGATCTAAATGGAGCTGCTGAACTTTTCATATGCTGTTTCACTGTGCACATCTGCTATAAAGCAGTATCATCATTATTATGTGCTTCCAAGTCAATTCCAGTTCACAGTGCCAAACTCCAGTAGTGATAAAAGGGCACATGGTCATTTTCCTAAAACCCATTTCTTTCCATGAAATATGCTATTATTGAGGAAAAAATCAGCATCAGCCCCTTGTGCTCATTAAAAATATTGGTGTCTAAGAAATATAAAAGCATAGATTTTTCTCAGCTCTTTCTTTTCTGACAGCTTAAAGATGTCTCCTTTAAAAGTATTTTCTCTCCCTTCTCTTTTGTTGCTTTGCAGTACGAATCCACACTTTCACAAACTTTTTTAGGTACTCCCTTTCTATATTTTTATTTTATTATGCTCAACACCAACATAACCCCATCCATGAGAGTGATTGAAAAGTGCGTTGCCTCCAGTTATTTGCATATAACCTCCTGCTCTGTGTTAAGTTTGTTCATGTATGAATTATTGAAAGTACTTTGAAACTCCTTTTCTTTCCAATGACAACTTTCACTAAACATTTTTAAACTATTCAGTAGAGTTTCAGACTATTTCGAGGAGATGGATCATTTGAGTTATTTGAGCAGAGGCTGAACAGACACTGATCTTTTAGTTAGATCCTGTATGATAGATCTTGAACCAAATATTATGGATTGGGTCAGATTAGAAAGGTTCAAGAACATATCCAGTTCTATAGTTTGATGCTGTTACCTTTAATCTCAGAGTTACATTGACGAAGTATATCCCTATGAGTTTACCAAATTTGAATTACCTGTGGTGACATCTCTGAAACCAAACATAAGTGTCTGAAACTGTATTTCTTCAATGAATTATTTATAATTAATTAAGTAACACATGTCAAACTCAAGGCCCATGGGCCTAATCTGGCCCCCCTCATAATTGTATGTGTCTTGTGCTGCTTTTGATGCCAGGGCAACATTGTTATACTTATACAGTCTTAGAATTACAAATGCCCCTCTGAAGGCAATGATAAGGCTGATGTGGCCCTCATTGAGAAGGACTGCGTTTAGTACAGCTTGCGAGGGCTCCTGATCTGTCTCTCCAAACGTCAGCCGAGGTAGATGCTGCCACCTTTGGTTTATATGGCAGCTCTGCCCCTTCCTAGATTTAGAGGATGCACTGGTACTCTCATGGTTGGACTTCTGCAAGACGCTTTACATCTTTTACCAAAGTTGGAAACTCCAGCTGGGTCAAACTATGGCACTCAGATTGGTTATGGGAACATCAAGGAGTGAGCATAGTACACCTATCCTATAGTCACTCCACTGGCTGCCAATGAATTTCCGAGCAAAGTAAAAGGTGTTGGTTTTGACCTTTAAAGCCCTACATGGTTTGGGTCCAGGTTATCTGCAGGACCACCTTCTTCTGTGCAATCCACCTCACACACAGTTAGGTCCGGGGGGGGGGGGGGGGAGGGCAGCTATTCCAACCAGCCAGAACCCAACTGGCAACTGTCACCCAGAGGACCTTTTCATCAGCTACCCCAAGAGTAAGAAATGGCCTGTTGGAAGAGCTCCAACAGCTAGATCAGCTCTCAGAATTTAAAAACCAACTAAAGACCTATGTATTCCGACAGGCCTACCCTGTCAGTTTTAAGAACAAATTTTAAACTCATGTTTCATGTTTATTCTCTGCTCTGTGTATTTTAATATGTATTTTATAGAAATTGAGTCCAACAATCTCCCCAATGCCAGCATTTCCAGCATCCTGACCAGTGGTGCCCCTTTGCTAAAAGTTAGTTTGTTAACATTAGTGCATAGAAAAAGGAAGAGTGTAAAGGCATTGCTATTCTGCTGTAGTGTTGAGGGTTACTTCCTTCTCTAGGGCTTAGACTCAGACCCTTAGAGGGCCATACCAACGCAACTGGGAAATAACTAACTTGAAGTGAAGCATATAGCAAATTGCCTTCCACAAATGTAAAGTCTTTCTTCTCTTAAGCATTTTTATATCAAGGCAGAAAACGCTTTGTGAGGGTTGCATCTAACCCCTGGGCTACATGTTGTGTAGGACTGCCTTAAAGCTACTGAGGGCCCTTCCACACAGCCATATAAACCAGAATATCAAGGCAGAAAACGCTTTGTGAGGGTTGCATCTAGCCCCTGGGCTACATGTTGTGTAGGACTGCCTTAAAGCTACTGATACTTTACATTTTAAATTCAGCTTGGTTTTAGCAGTTCACTAAACAGGGGGCATTGAGGCTTATAAAAAGAATGAAAGCTTTTGGAAGTTGCAAAACCATTGAATTATAATTGCTTTGATAGGTGAACAGCCATCTTATGTTTGGATGGCTAATGTTCTGATGCATCACATTTGCTTGCTGGAATTAAAAGGTCAGTACCAAGCTCAACGGATTGATTCTGTGTGGCAACTGGGAAATAACTAACTTGAAGTGAAGCATATAGCAAATTGCCTTCCACAAATGTAAAGTCTTTCTTCTCTTAAGCATTTTTAGTTCAAATTCTGTTTTTTTTGCTGAGCTCATGAATTGAATGAAGAAAGTGCTTTTCTCCTTTGCAAAGCACCCTCTATAAAGCATGGTAAGCAAAGAAGTACTGCAAGCAGGATAATTTGCCAAAATTTCTATCCAACGGGAAAGAAATGAAGAGTTTCAGTAGGAAATATAGACATCTTGTTAAATACAAGCATACTTTAAGAGTAAAATTATATTAAATATAATCATAATACAGTAGTACTAGAAAACACAATTACATTTTTTCAAGTATAAATATACTGTACAATCATATTCATTAGATAAATTGCCTAAAAAAGGAAGTACAGGCAGTCTCCAAGTTACAAATAAAGTTCTGTAGGTTTGTTCTTAAAAAGCTTTGGATAGCATAGGAAAGGGTTTTTGCTGTCTGTGTCTCTGTTTAGAATATTTCACCTTTTTGCTGTCTGTGTCTCTGTTTAGAATATTTCACCTTTTTGCTGTCTGTGTCTCTGTTCAGAATATTTCACCTCTCTTTCTGTCCCTGTGATAATTGGACTTTGAAAAATTTGGCTTGTTGTGGTAACAAGGATTGGCGAGAAAGCTTCAGTGCAGACACCTTTTCCACATAATAACTCTTTCAGGAGTGAATTCCCCTTTTTACGGGTAGATTTCTCGCACTTCCAGTTGTCTCACCCCTGTTCTTAACTATCAGTCATTTGTATGTCAGATGTTTGTAACTCAGGGATTACCTGTATTATGGATGCATCTGCAATGTAGAATTAATGCAATTGGACACCACTTTAACTACACAGTTATAGCATAGTCATTTCATTTTAACAGCCCTGGCAACATCCTATGGAATCCTGGGATGTACACTTTAAGGAAAAACATTTAAAATTTTAAGCCTGAGGGCCCTTCCACACAGCTGTATAACCCAGAATATCAAGGCAGAAAATCCCACAATATCTCCTTTGAACTGGGTTATCTGAGGGCCCTTCCACACAGCCATATAAACCAGAATATCAAGGCAGAAAATCCCACAATGTATTCTTTGAACTGGATTATTAGAGTCCACATTGCCATATATCCCAGATAATGTGGGATTTTATTCAGCTGCGTGGAAGGGGTCAGAGAGAGCTCTAGTACCTCACTGAGCTACAAACCCTAGTATTTCATAGAATATTTCCACAGCAGTTAAAGTGGAATAATAGCACTATAATTATATAATATGAAAGGACTCTAAGACCATGACATCTAGGCACCTGAAACCTGGTATGCACACTAAAAGGACCCTAAATGTGTCCGTCTTATGGTTATTTTGGGGATATAGTCCCAAACAATAAGATTTTCAAATTCTGTAAAAAAAAAAACATACTTAAGCTCAGGCCTAGACCATCCTTACTTTGTACTCTTGCTGGTAAGAAAGGCAGGGAGAAGGGTTGGGGAAAATCTGAATAGGATCAATAAAGAGAGAATACCTCATGTTCTGGTTCTAAAACAATCTACTAACATAGAACCTCATCAGATGGGGGGAATTTAGCATCCTAGGATGCTTTGACCCTGGCTTCTGTAAGGAGCCCAATGCGACCATCACATGACATTGTGTGACTTCTGGTGGAGGCCCTGTCTCCATTCAGGGTGAAGGTGTCACCAGACGCTTCCCCTACAACACAGGAGGTTTGTCGTGTTGTGCTGACTCTAATGGAGCCAGTACGGGTCCCCTCCTGCAGGACGACGCTTCCCTTGTGTGATGGGGAAAGCATTGCCAAGAGGGAGTTCCATGTGGGACGACAGGTTCACAGTGATGCCAGGCGAAGCGGGATGTGATGAGGCCCTATGTATCTCATTCCTTATTTATTCAATTTATATCTTTTCTATATAAAAATAATGGCTTAAAACAAAAATGAAAACAAAGCCAGATAAAAGTGCATATATTTCTGTTAAAATTCATTTAAACTATCTATTGAATTAAAATGGCTGAAAGCGAATCAATTAAAAGCAAAAATGCATGAAGCAGTATAAAAAGCTCTTGCAATCACTTAAATGTTGGTTGGAATAGAAAAGTTTTCATTTGCAAATAAACAGATAGCTGATACATTTTCCATTACCAGATTATCCATATTGTTCTGAGAGATGCAAAATATACTGAAAAATGGATTAATTTCCTCTGTGACATTGCGTATTCTGAAGTCTATTATAGAAGTTAATGTTAGCACAATAATTAAAGTTAGACAGTCATTTTGAAATAGCAAAGGGAGGAAGGGACCTGATGTAAAGCTTCTTATGGTTACAGAATTAATAAACCATTACTACAGTAAAATAGCAAAAGTGCCAGGGAAAACTGAAACTAGAGACAGATTTCCTCCTCTTTCTCCAACTTTAAGGGTAGATTTAACAACTACTTGGATGTATATGAGATGGCAGTTATAAGGAAGAGAGGAAAGAATTTCACCATGCCATTTTTATTCCTAAAAGGAAATGAGAAAAAAAATCTCTGAAGCATAGAACCATTAGAATTAAGCAACTGTTTAAGTACTGCAAGGGAGCAGTTTAAGTGCATGAATATGCATAGCACAGCCGAAACACTCCTTTCTTTAAACATAGACACTGATTTGAATTTGGAAAGTAACTAGACATGTTGCTAACAAAATTATAAATAATACAATATGGGACTTTAGTTTTATTCAGAACTTGACTTACTCAGAAGTCTATCTTTAAAAATAAAAATAAAAATAAGATTATGTATACAGAAAATAAAAGGCATTTTTTTTAGTAAATAAGGCACTTTAATAAACTGAAAATAAAAACTGTAGTAGCCATTTTTTTTTAAAAAAAATCCTGCTAATATATTAATAACGGAGTTGTTTTTGGATTGAGTTTCATTGTTGTACACATTTACACCAGATGACACTTGCCTAAGTATCTCTGCATGCCCAGCAGTATTTAAAATGTCACCTTGGCATCCATCAGCTGGTCTGAAATCCAGAGCCTTTATAATATGGTCCCTCGAATACAGGGTCCGTGTCTACTAGGGTTGGATAGGTTCGTTCGAAAGAGCCTAAAAAGTCGTAAAAAAATTCCAACTATGGGATTCTGAAGCAGTTTTGAACCATGCAGGAAAGGCGGGAGGGGCAAATCCGAATATGAACCAATTACCTATTTTTTCGGAAATATTCCATAATGTTTGGATATCTCCCAAGGTTATTTTAATTTTCACAACCATTAAGCAATTTTGGTAAAGCCTAAATAGTTTTAAAATCTCATGGTTTCCTTTCCCCGACAATGCAAAGAGGGATGAGGTGGGCATGGCTAAGCACAGCCATTGTAGTTTGTGAAGGTCAGGCCCCCAATGTTAGAGATTGCAAAAGGCCCTGCTGTTCAACTACATTTCCCACACTGCCTTGATGCTCATTAGCCAAAATGGCTGAAGGACCTCTCCCCTATAGCAGTCTGTAACAGACTTCATCTAAATATGAAATACACTGATTGAATCTACAAAGGTGTCTAAAGAGAAGGCAGCAAAGCAATAAGCAACCTTAACCATTTCTGTTTCTGTAATCCCTGCAATAAAGATACATGTCCACTACAAAAAGGGGAGCCTTCATGACTCCCCACACCTTCCTTTTCAGCAAAACATGTGCTTTGGCTCCTCATGCCCTGCGTCCCAAAGTTTGCCATTATTTGCCACCATTTCCCATTTTTCCTTTTTGCCATTTTTCCCTGGCAGGGATCAAACTCGTGACCTCCCATTTCTGGTTGCGGTGCATTCTCTCTGAGCCACCAACTGCCCTGTAGAAAATATCAATCTGGAACTTATTCACTTCCCAGCAGTAAAGAAGGGGGTCAGTCTAGATGTCCCTTGATGGGGTCTGTATATGAGTTCTGTTCTCCACCAATTTAACACCGTTTGTGCCACCCAAAATTTCTGGAGTAGAACAATTGGAGTAGACCACCCCATGAAACAGGAAATAACACTTTCAAACTAGGAACAGATTTCCTTTATTATTAAAAACGTTTTTTTATAAAAACTTTGAAAAAATTTCCCTGGCAGGGATCGAACTCATGACCTCCTGGTTCTGGGGACAGTGCGCTCTCTTTGAGCCACCGACTGCCCTGTAGCAAATAGCAATTCGGAAGTTATACTTATTCACTTCTCAGTGGGAAGCCAGGTCAGTCTATACAGACTTTTTATACAGACTTTGAAAATTTGCCAAAAATCCATGAAGTCAAAAGCTATGACATTTGGTGAAAAAACAGTGGTCCATGTGTTCTACCACTGTAGCAAATTTCATCACGATTGGTCTAAAAATGAGGGAGGGAGAATCCCCTGAAGTTTCCCCAATGCCAGTGCTGTTTTTTCCTACTGCGCATTTGTGTCTGCCATTAATGAAGCAACTCCAAAGTTTCAGAAAGTTTTTTTTTAAAAAAACAGAAGTGACTTTAGAATTCAACCACCAGCTCATCCTACATCTGAAACTAGTTTTGAACCATTTTTGATCAACCAATCCTACTGTCTACTTTGCAAACTTTGGAGTTCTTATGGGTGAGATGTTTTAACCTTGTCATGCTACACTGCTACAACATCTTATGCAATCATGGGGTTCTGGCCTTTAGTTTTCTAAGCCAAATAGCTTCATAATTCCATAGGACACTGCCATGAAAATCAAAATGGACTCATTGTGTCATAGCTTTATGTGTGTATGGGAGGAGTGAGGGGATTTGACAGAGTATGCTTTGTTGTTGTTGTTGTTGTTGCTGCTGCTGCTACTGCTGCTTCTGTGTGTCTTTAAGCCATTTCTGGCAGCTCTAAAGCTGAAGCTCTTACAGGGTTTTCTTCCCCTGAGACTCAGGGAGTCTGTGACTCATCCAAGGTCATCGAGGAGATTTCAGTAGCTGAGTGAGGATTTGAATCCTGGTCTCTCAGATTCCTACTCCACACTGGTATGGAATAGAAAGCAGTGCTCTTACCCTAAGATTATTCACTATCACCCTAAGGACTAGAGAAGGGCTATGACTTAGAACCAGGCCATGAGATCTAGGAATTTTCCTTATTGAGAGCATCCATGATAATAAAACCCTTATGAATGCAAATCCAACCAACATTATTTATGATAAGTGAAAAGCATACCTTCAGAGTATACTGTGAATGATGACTATATCTCTACCTACAGCTGTACAGTTTAAGAAATGTTTATTTAAAGTATTTCTTTATCACCTCTCAGCTCAGAAGGGTTCCTGAGGCAATGAACAAATAAAAACCAATTAAAATTATATATATATATATATATATATATATATATATATATATATATATCCACACTCACAGATTAAAATACTTTTTCAAAACTCAATAAAACTGTTTAAAAACTATTCTAGAACTCAAGAATCCATCTCTTGAAAAAGTTAAAACATTCAATTCCATTGAGTGTCATGCAGAAAGACACTGCTTTGTTTGCCCAATAGAAGTTTAAAAGATATGGGGCCAACCTAACTTTCTTGGGTAGGGGGTTCCATATTTGAGGCAAGGCTACAGAGAAAGCATAAGGTGCTTGGAGGCACAACATTGCTTCCTATGAAGATCTTCTGATGATTTCTGGAAGGATCATGAGACTCCAAGAAAGGAAACTGGAAGGTAAGAAAGAAAACTTTGCACTTCCTACATGGAGGTCAAAATGAAGTCAACCAGAATATTGTAGAAAGCCATACAATAATTAGCTTGGCATAAAGAAAAGAATCAAATGCATCAGAATGTAACATCACACAGTGGGAAATACAAAAGAAAAGATATGAGTTTTAATTAACTTCTTTCAGAAGGACAAAGAAGAGGCCTGCCAAATATCTAAAGGGTGAGCATGCCCCATATACATAAGGGACTGTGAAAGTACCCTCCAAGAAATAGAACAAGAGAGCAGGGGGTTACTAAGGAAATTAGTATTTGAGGAATGGAGTGACCCAGGGGAAGACTACAGGGAAACTGTAAATGTGAGCAAGATTAAAGTGGAAACGCTAAGAATTTAGAAGTCATTCCAATTTAATGCAGGGCAAAAAAAGGAAGCCAGAGAAACAAGTCAAGGGGCAATTGTGACAAAAACATGAGGATAGAGAATAAGAGAGCTGATATAAAAAGTTTAATCTGAGACACAAGAAAGCAAAACATTGCATTAATTAAGGCTAAAAACTACACGGCTAAATGAGAGATTTAATGGGATCAGTAGGTCAAAAAGTTGACATTTTGCAAACATATGGGTATCTGGCTCAAAGATATGAGAAGTCTATGTGGATCAAATCATTCTGTTTAGAGACTGATGTGTCAAACAGTAGTGTAAGAAGGTGAAAATAAATTGCTACAAAAAGAGAAAAGCAATCATGATGTGATCAAAATATAACTGGACCAATATTATTTTCATTTTCCTCATCTAGTTGTGCTCATTCATAAATGTGCAAAAGTGAAATGTGTTTAAACCAACCTTGATTCATGCTGCAGTCATGCGTAGCTAAAATTATTTTTTGCATGATCTATTAGGGAAGAGGTATGTATTTTAAGGTTAAATAAGGATGCTTGATGAACTGAACTTTGTGAATTCCAATGTGAAATGACCTGGCCTCTGGTCTCTGGGCTAACATGTGGATCACAATATAATGATGCTTTTAGTAGACTTATTAGGAGCCCCCTGTGGCACAATGAGTTAAACCCTTGTGCTGGCAGGACTGAATATTGACAAGTCAGAGGTTTAAATCTGGGAAGAACACGGATGAGCTCCCTCTATCAGCTCCAGCTCCCCATGTGGGAACATGAGAGAAGCCTCCCACAAAGATGCTAAAACATCAAAACATCGGGCATCCCCTGGTCAACTTCCTTGCAGATGGCCAATTCTCTCACACCAGAAGCGACTTGCAGTTTCTCAAGTTGCTCCTGACATGAAAAAAAATGTAGACTTATTTGAATTTTGAAATGCAGTGCTAGGTTGATATTATCTGTGAGTACTGAATTTTCTAAAATATGCTATTGTAAGAAGTGCCTTTTCTGAAATCAAATATAGTCATTTCAACACATTATAGTGAAATTGTAATGGACCAGGAAGAAACTGATTCTACTAATACTGAGCTATGGCTATTGACGGGATGTCAAATTGCAAATTTCATTGAAATCCAAGGGAAGTTTTGATTTCAGTTTTATCTCTGTAGCTGAGGAGAGGAGATTGGGGTACTTTTTGTTCAGTGATTGGAAGCGATGTCATATCTCCCCTGCCACTCAATCCACCTGCTCTGTCCCCCACCTGCATGTCTTCTCATCACACCGCACAGCTGAAAAATGATTTCAAAAGATTCCAAAAAGGATTTGTCTGATTATATGTGGGGCTAGCCAGAGACCCTTGCATCTCATCCAAAGATGCATTTACCATGTGTTTGTCACGGGAGAATCTGTTTTAGGAGACACGTGTAATAACATCCTTAGACCAACATAAATATTTTCAAGAGGGCTTCTTTTTCTACCTGCTGATGATATATGAACATTTCATTTTAATTAACCTTACATTTTTTTTGAAAAAAAAGATAGTTTTAGAACAAAAAGTATCCTTATCATTATTTTTATCCTTAATTTCTTCCAATATAGGAGATCAATGTGACTAACAATAAATATAAAACAATACTTATTAAAACAACATGAATACATTAAATATTAACATAAAAATTTTAAAAACCAGTTGAACCAATAACAACAACAAGACGCACCTTTCCTTGTGGCTCGAGGAGGGGTACAACAAGGTTAAGCCAGAGAAATAAAATGCAATACCTATTTAATTAGATATAACAACATACACACAAGAGCACACAAAAAAATTCAGATAGAGATTTGCAATTTAAAATTGACTGAATAGGCCTACCAAAAGAGATCAATCTCCTGTTGTGTATTGAATTCTGAAAGCTGATTTATGTCATTAAAACTATTAAATATCAAAATATTAAAATACATTAAAATTCCACATACAAAAGCCTGATCTACAAGACCTGACTGCTTCTGGAAAAAGGTAAAAATGCCACTCTCTGTCTCCTAACTGGTAACTGATTGACCAATTACTTCCTGTGCTTCCAGGCAAAACCCAAATAAACATAAATAAAAATAGTGACTGTCAACAGTAGGCCAAATTTAGACCCAAATGAACTTGGAAAACAATGAGGACAGAGTAGCAGAAATCCCACCTGTGTTAATAAGAATACTGCATGAATAAGATGCCTGTATTCTCAATGTCCTTATGTTATATAGCAATCTCATTAGGTTACCAGATAATGGTTTTTGTTCTGTGTGTGGAAGGGAGACATATGGTGCTATCATTGTTCACAATTTTGCTTTGGCTTTTCTTTTGACAACCTAAGATCAGGTAGAAAGGGGGCTGTTAATGATATATAAATCTGGCATTTAAAAATGATTGCATCCTGACTGAAAGCAATCACAAAGTATTGTACTATCAACACTTTCAACCACACAGCATGCTCAGTTGTAGAGCTTACATCAATCAGCTGTGATTGACCATCACCACTAAACATACCTGCACATGGTTCTCTGCAACAAGTTGATAGAAAAACACGATCACTTCAGGTAGTTGATATTGGCCATGAGAAATGAACAGCAACAGGAGCTCTGTTCCTCCACCAGCTCAAGGTTTATTGCATTGTTTGCTGCAGAGATGCTGCTAAAATCTGATACTACCTCTTTCACATTTCTCTCAATATTGATCCTACTAAAAAAAAACCCTACCCATCTAAGCAAAGGGTGAGAAGGAAAAGAAGGGTATAATAATATCAGAGGGATTATATGGCTCCTAATAAACCAATCACACCGCTGCCACCAATTATAACACAATCACTGGGATTATATTAATATATAACTGCACTGAATAAACCACATCACTGTCACTACTCTAAAGGATCTTAATTGTTAATCCCCCAGCTACACAACAATATGATGGAATAAAATTCTTGGCACAGAGTGTTTATGTGTATGAGGTAACGTGTATGCACTTTGGTAGATTTGCTGCCACCACCTAAATTAACTTTAGGATATTACAGATGATTTCCTGAGGTAAACTTCTTCCTGCCCACCAGCTCTCCCTTTAGCTCCTTGAGATGACTGTGATGTAAAGATGTTAAAACAAAAAGAATTATTCCCACAGGAATGAATCACTACTGAGGCTCCTTTAAAAGTTGAACTAGAGAAAATGTTTATTTATAATATTGAACAAACAACTATCTTCTTTAATGAGGTACACAAGCTTGAATGTTTACTGAGGTACAATAATCTTGATGGTTACTTAAACAGGTTATTTGACTCAGATATGAGTAAAACCCCTCACTCTACAATAACACAGTAGCAGTGTGTTCCACAAACTAGGTTCTCTAGGTTGTCCCTAGAGAAATTAGCTACACTCTAAGCAGAGTCCTCTAAAAGCTAATCTACTCTAACCCAGAGAGCAAACCACTTGTGTAAAAACCCACACAAGCACCCAGGTGACTACTTTGACCCTATTGGCCAATAATGCAGTCTTGCCTGTCACAAATGCTCTCTGACAGAAAAATCTAAGCTCAAAAATCTACCTCTCTTCTCTTCTGTTCCCAAAATCAATCCTCCTTCTTCAAACCCAAAAATCAATCTCTCTGCTCTCTCTCAAGCTGACACTTTTCCCTCTTAGGGCTAAACTCCTCCCATTTGTCCTAACCAATCAAAAGAGAGCTTCAGCTCCTCCCCTCTACTCCTTTTACCCTCTCAAGATGTCTGCTTCCTTTGCTGACACTCCCAAAATGGAGACCTGCCTACTGACATTCCAGCCTTCTCTTTCGGCCTATGGAGTAAGAATCATTACAGAGGGCTAGGCAGATGCAGAAATCTTTTGTAAAAAAAGGAGTTTTTTTGCCAGTGGCTTTGCTAACTGATGTATTTCTATATTGCAGCCAGATACTGTTTATCTTCTTATCATTGTCTCTATGGTAAAGACACCTCAAAGAAAGAAGGAAGCAAAATTGTTAATTTTGATTAGCTGAACCAACAGGATAGTACTGCATTCCCACGCTTTTCTACAACTTGATAGAAAGGATAGATGGAAATGGTAGGCAAATCCTGATCAAACCGGCTTATGAGGTGGTGGCTCTGTTTTGGTCTTATAGTTCCTTTTCAACCTGCTCTAGAGCCTTATTTGTCACCAACTATTTGGTTGTATAAATTAATTAATTCAAGAGCAACTCTTGAAAAATTTAATGACTAAATGAGTCTCGGAGTTCAAGGTATAAATCATAATGTTGCCAGCAGAAAGACATTGCTGTCATATGAAAGGATGGGTTTCAGAACACTTGATTAATGATAACTATGCAGCCATTGCTATGTAAGGCTCCTGAAGCAGGAACATGCATTTTTCATATGAAACCTGTTTCTAATTCTGAGTACTTCTACATAGGACTCCCAAAGACCAAGTTAAAAAGACCACATAACGATATAATCAGAATGAGGGAACTTTTTATTTGGACTTCTCCCAACATAAAAATCTTTTGACTTCTATGATATGCACAAAAGTAATGAACTAGTCACGTCCATGGAGCAATGAACTATTCTTTAACATCTTCTTAGGGTCATTCTAGACAGGGCCCAAAATACATCCACACGATGCCTCTGGTAAAAGAAGATTAGTTCAGAACAAAACAGGAAACCCCTGCTTTATCCTGAATTAATTAGATACCCCATTAGATCCGGAGCTTTCTGTAAGGCTTCCGCAGTCCCGTGGTTATTCCGCACAGCACATCTCAGTTCTTTGAATTTCCAAAAGCCCGGAAAACCAAGGAGGGCACCCACCCCTCCCCAAGCCCCCCTCAAGTCCTTAAACTAAAATAAAAATTTACCAGGCCACCATGCCTCCTCTCCAGAGGCCTCCTGGCACATAGAAATGATGCACCAGGAGGAAGTTATTTTGAGTGTGTGTGTGGGGGGGGGGGGGGCAAAAGCACATGCCAAAGCAGGTTTTTGGCATGGATTTTCCCCATGTCTTTAAGCATGCTTAATCAATTGAGGTTTAGTTTGTCAAAATATATTTTATCTGATATTCAAGGCACTTTGAGATTTATTGCATCCCCTCTTACCCGCAATGACCTTGATGAGTTCTCCCACACTTAAGTAGAACCATGACAGATTTATGGATGTTGTTATAATGTGCCAAACTTATAAGTGAAAAAATCTATTTCTGAATAATGTCTGTGAAATATTCCAGCTCCATCTTTGCAGTACCACCTCCTCCCAACTTCCTTCCTTAGATTCTTGAAATCAGATGCCCTATGTACTGAGTATTCCTTTCTTAAGTTGCTCTAGAAAAGGCAAGTGTGGATAACCACCCCCAAATCAGTGGTTTGCTCTTCTCCTCCAGTATTAGGCGCGTATTGTTAAAATGGTAGAATCATGGGGTTGAAAGGGAATTCAAGGGTCATTTAATCAAAACCTCATCAGGGCAGGAATCTACACCTAAAGCATCATTTAATGGTGGCCATTTTTCCTGTTTTTCAAGTCCATTAATACTTACTTTCTTAGGCGATCCCTTGTTGGATGAGTAGGATAGTCTTCCATTAATACCATCTTCTGTGGTAGTTTATTTCTCTGCCGAGCAGCTCTCGGTATTAAGAAGCATTTCCTAATGTTTAGCTGGAATCCATTTTCATGTAATCTTTAGTCTTGCAATTTGTTGGCTGTCTTCTGGAGTAGTCAAAAACAGACCATGATTATTAACCCTCTGTCATTCATTTTTCCAGTGGCTTTGAAAATGTCCCAATTTTTGTTTCTTCCTCCCACTCCCTCCCTCTTCATTGTTAGATTACTTCTGTAAACTGAGTTCAAAAAAATGAAAATAGTTTGTTCTCAATTAACTCAGCAAGGAGTGGATAGAATCTCGTCCTTGCCAGTATACTCAAATGCTAACTCACAACCTCTAAGATGCCCGCCAAAGATGCAGGTGAAATGTCAGGAGAGAATGTTTCTAGAACATGGCCATACAGTCCGAAAAACCTACAACAACCCACTGTATGGACTTGGTTTCCAAACTCTTTTGGTCATGTTCTTTATTTGCTTTCTAATATCTTCTGATGTAAGTCATCATGAAGATTCTGGCCAAGGTCTTTAACATATTATGGATTTTGGATAAATGTATCTGATTATGGATAAAGTTGACAATTACTGTTTCAGTCTTATAATAACATGTTTAAGTCCACGATGACAAATGGTCAGATGCGGGTTCTGATACAAGGTTTATTTGTTTGCCTTTTCTATTTGTTTGTGGAAACATTGGGGATATTTTCACTTCTGCTATCTGCAAACCTCATCCAGAGAATCTCCCTTGTTTTTAGAGTTTAGCAAAGGCTACATCTAAGGGCTTTGTAGAGCTAATATAAATCCAGTAAATGGAACTATAGCTGACAACAGAGTTCCTGCAGCGCATCTATAGATTTCAGCAGGGGAGTGAAAAGGTGGCAAAAGCTTGCCTACTGAGGCAATCTCCTTTGTGGTTTGATTAATTTGGGAACATGGGACTCCTACTTTATATTATTTTCCCTTCAGTATGAATCTGGATTTCATGTTCATCTCTGCTCCTCCTATGAGAAGGGAAGCAGTTTCTCATGGTCTCACCACTGAAGGCAGGACTTGTGCATGTATCTGACATGGCCCCTGTAAAGGAGCATTTGGAGGTAAAGAAAAAATGCATTTAATTTTTTAACTACCAAATTTCAATGTAGTTAATCCATTTAAGTAAAGAGCAAGAAATAGCAGAAATATGGATAACTATCAGTATGAACTATGAGAGAAAATGTCACTCTTGAGGACTAATTGATTTAGTCAGTAGGCAGGGAATACTGAAAGGGGGAATGGGAGCTTTATGGCTGAGATTTATATTAGCTCTACGAAAAAAAAATAAAAGTATTCCCTGGGGAGAAGAAATTTAATTGCTATTTCCTAGGGAGAAGATGGCCCCAATTACTCTTATTTAAGTAATGGCATTTTAAATTATGTACACAGAAAAGATTGAAGAGTACATTCTTTGTAGTGTGCATAGTTGAGGTCTTACATATTTATTTATTTATTTATTTATTTATTTATATGCCATATTTGTATACCGCCTTTCTCAGCTAAAGGCGACTCAAGACTGTTCACAGTCGGCAGTGATTCGATGCTGTAACAATTATCAAAATACAGTTAAAACCATTATAAACGCAATTCAACATTTAAAATGTAATATAAAAGAAACAATGATGTCTATAAAAACAAAATCCTCGGCATCTCCTTACTAAAATCATTGACCAATTGCATTGTCGGTCGTTCCATATATTCGCTTTTATCTAATTATGCTCCAGTAGTAAAAGCTTGCTTGAAGAGCCAGGTCTTAACCATTTTGTGGAATGTTGGAAGGGAGCGGGCTAATCTTATATCCTTGAGAAGGGCATTCCATAGTTGAGCGGCCACCACTGAGAAGGCCCTAAAACTTCTGGGAGGAGGACTATTTCAGAGGGTGCAACGTAAAGGTATACCTATAATGCTAAAACTCCATGTTAATTTACTTTTTGAACCTTCCAATGCACATGTCCATGGGTTAGAGCTGTAATTATTATTCAGTTACAATCACACTTGAAATCACATGGTTTTGTATGCATATGCAACAACCATTCACTATTATTTCTGACAGATATATGTAATCATTTATTGAGGTTAACAGAGGCCTGCTATGGATCTTAGTATTTCAGAAAGTAGATCCAAGTAATTTTAAAAATTCCTTTTCAAATGCCTGTTCCATGTATCTCAGCTATATGTCACAGCACTTCAAACAATTTATTTAGACATATTTTGTACTAAATCAAATGGGCTTGACACCTCGGTAAATGGCAACACCGTCACCCTATTATTGATAGGAGTAGCGCAGGTCATGTAGTCCTGGCAGTTTGCCGCTTTGAGTGAGAAGATGTAATCAGTGGGGCAAGAGGGAATACAAATGTAGTGAAAACATAGATAACTTAACTACCTTAACTGTTGGTTATTACTAAACCGTAGCTGGGGAGTAGCATCGGCATCCCAGCATGGATGAGCTGATTAACACATTTAGGCCAAGATCCTACACTGTTTCAGTATGGTATAAATATTTACTGACATAATTATTTTATGCTTTCATTGCACAGAAACATGTGGACTGAACAGCAACATAGTACAACAGCAATGCACGCTAACATGTTACCCTGTGAACTTCAACATGTGGAACATGCCTCCACCATCACCTTCAATTGAATAATATGACTATTATGCTACTTTTCCAGTTTGAATAAGTTTGCAGCAATTGACATAAGATCAGGACAAAAGTGGGAGGAAGAGAGAAAAACCAAAATATTTTTTTTAAGTTGCTGAAAAAGTGGGATTACAGAGGATTAATTGAGATTGCACCTGCAAAGTTAGGACCGTTGAAAGGTATTAAAGGTGCTCCAGCAGACACCCTCTTTCTGATAATGAGCCCTGTGTAGACTAGTAGTAAGAACACTCAAATTACCACTAGCAGCTGAGTCTAGCTACCCTTTCAGTAGGTGAGACATTTTTGAAACCCTGGCTGACACTTGGAAGTGGGAGCAAAGTGTTTTTTTTTTTTTGCGTTTGTTGCAAAAATGATTTGAAAATGAGAGTTAGATAAAATTAGTTAAATAAGACTGCAATACACTATATTTGAGATTAAAAGTATTAATTAAACTGTCCTGCTAGTAATTTTGAAAGTTGCTTATATTGTTGAATTTTTGACAATTTCTTGTATTTGTGTTCATCTGTGTAATAGTATTTATTGTTCACTGTAATATCAATTTGCTTCATTTTGTATATTTTTGCGTACTTCTTGCATTTTAATGCATTTTTCATAGCCTTTGGCAAGTACAATAAACTCACTGACAATTATAAACATCCAGCCCTTTTACTTTTTTCTGCCAAGGGTTTGGAACAATGCTAGGCTAGGGAAATTGAAAGCAATGAAAATATGACTGAAGCAAACACTTCGTACTTCCCCAGAATTTCAGACAGTTTTACAAAGAAGGCAGGCATCCAGGAAAGGCGTCAGCAGTGTTCCTGCCGGAATATTGGGGCCTTGGCAAAGCCTCAAGAGTAATAATTTCTATTCCTGAGGCTGGGTCTGAGAATCAGGGCAAAAATACAACATCAAAAGACTGTTATAGACTATTTGTAAATCAACGCAACCTGAAGAAGGATCCCCCAAAACAAGGACATTGTACCCGGGATTATTTGTTGTTGTGTTATGTATATATACCACACATTTGGACTTTTCTCCTTTTGATACTCATGTTGGTTATGTTTCAGGAGTTACAGTATATAATGTTAGTACCCAGTTGGGACAGTAAAGAAAGATTATAAAAAAATTGTGAATTGTCTATTTGCATTGATACCATTTTTGTTATATTGACAAAAAGACAACATACCCTGCAAAATTCCACAGATGACAATTTGAATATGTGTGAGCAAGCTACATCAGAATGTGGTCAAGGTGGCAGAAGTTATTAGTGAGGAAAACTAAAATAGGCTGCCCAAATTTGCTTTTGCCTTACTCAGGACCCTTCCACACTGTCCTATATCCTATAATATCAAGACAGGAAATCCCACAATATCTGCTTTGAACTGGGTTATCTGAGTCCACACTGCCCTATATTCCAGTTTGAAGCAGAAAATGTGGAATTTTATTCAACTATGTGGAAGGGGCTGCAGAAGGGCAAATTTCTTTCCCTTCCTCTCCACTTCTGCCATTGTGTTAATTCAATATAGATTCCTGTTGCACTTTGAACTCTGTCTTCACCTTTCTTCAGTTGCTGCATACAAAGGGGGAAAGTGGGAGGAGAAAAGAGAAAGACTGACATTTTGAAAGCAGCTAAAAAAACTGGGATGATATAAGATTAAGAAGGACTGTCCCTGCCAAACCAGGACTGTTGTTATATGTATGTTCCACTTTTCTCTCTTGATTGAGGCAGACCGACATTAAAGCAGGAACGTCATCTTTTGTGACTGTCCCTATTACATGATGCCTTGTGCATCCCATTGTTTGTCTACGTCCTCCCTGTGATTAACTCACCCCCTGCTACTGAAAGCAAAACCTGTCAATAGCTGCTAATTACTTCATGTTCCTATCACCTACCTTGTGAGATACAGCTGTTTACTTCTGTGCCAGTATGCCCGTAATAAAGTTAAATTGGGGGTGGCATTCTCCTCCTTTCCTATTATCCCACCTCCCCCATGCCATTCACAAATCAGTTTTTTAAATTTTCAATAGAATTTGATTTTTTTTAAAAAAAATGTTATACCAGGAATTGTAAAATTGTTTTAAAAACATTTAATATTACAGAGCAGTGGATGTGATGGAGGGTGGGGTTATGAGCTTATGTGGAAATACAAGTGTGGGACCATGGATAGACAAATGGAGAGACATGCAATAGTGAGTGTGCTCATGTCAGTGTGTAGACACAATTGGTGATCACATGACTACTATGGAATAGTGGCTTCTTCCAATACAAACTGTATGATACAATCATGGCTCTTTCATGTCACATCCAAAATTGAAGTACACCAAGAAAGTGTCTAGAATGAAACCCCCTTTTGCTCTCTCAACAAATTACTTCTCATCATCAGCATTATTAATTCTGACAGAAGAAACTAAGTTCTTTCTTGCTAGCCCAGCCAAAGGATCTTTGCTTAGCATTAAAGAGTTGCTACAATTTTTAATGTGAATAATTTAGAAATACCCTTGGGAATTGAGAAGGGATATTGATGGTTAAAGTGCAGCCGCTAGTCCTTTGTTCAGTGATGGGCAAAAGCTCCAGCATCTATATGAAACATGCTGTCTTGTGCTTTTGAGCATCTCTTTGAGTCTCAGAAGGGACCAGAATGAAAATGAATATTAAGCCTTGATAGAGTATTTGATCCCTTTCCTATGACCTCAATTAATAACTAACTTAACCTTTTCTTAGAGGAAGCTAAATTAGACTTCTAAGTCCAGGTTATCCCACATGCCTTTTGATTGCCTGCTGCATAATTAAAAACAAAGTAGTAGGATTTGATGGACACACTCTTGAATATGACTATGAAAGAAAAACCTTTAAACTAAGCAGCCCTTCCAAACAGAAATCTATGGTTCACATCCAGCAGAAGGGATAGTCATTAGGTCAAAACTACAAAGAAGGTTGTTGTTTACTGTTATTATGCCACTTGACATGAAGAAAATATCAAGGATAAAGGAGGAGAGAAGTAGAAGACAGTGATTCATAGGTTTTTTCTTACTTGATCTTGATGGTTTTAAACACATGGATTTGCTGGGGGAAACTGGGGTACACCGAGAAAGGAGCCATGCATAGAAATGGCACCTATAATTTCTCACAATGGGGCACAATATTTGATAAAGGGATTATCAAGGATGTTTAGATTAGCTCCTCCCTCAGTATATCATTTCCAGGGACCTCTTCAAATGAGCCCAAATTTGATGATGGTGATGGGTTTTTTTTCTACTTTAGCCATGGGGCCAACTGGCTCTCATCACACCCCAGAAGAATACTTCCAGGGTGACTTTGTGGTTAAACTGCCGCAAAAACCATGCTGCCGCCGAAAAATTGCCAGTGGCACACAATGAGAGGCTTCCTGTCTTTCCATAAGAAAAAATGGGTCAAGCCAGCTTAAAGAGGCTTCCTCCCATGTGATGAAGTAGGGGGGAAGCTGGGATGGTGCGAAGCATGGGTTGGCAGGTTCCCACACTCCCTGGATGGCCGCTGTCAGGATCGCCATGCATGTGACAAGGTCCTAAATGAAATTAAAAAAAACCCAGTTATGACCAAGAGCTTGATACAGTGGTTTGAGCATTTGAACAAACTCTACAGATCAGGGTTTGAATTGGCCATGAAACACACCGGGCCATCTTGGGCAATGCACAGTCTCTTAGTCTCAGAAGAAGGTAATGCCAAGCCCCATCTGAACAAATTTTGCCATGAAAACCCAGTGATGGGTTCACCTTACAATCTCCATAAGTCAGAAATGACATGAAATCATACAACAAGTTATGGCCTATGAAGAATTGGGTCCAGATTAGCATTGTCAGTGCAAAAATATCTCAGATCCTGAGATTTCAGGGCTAAATTCTGAGACCTGAAGATATCCTCTTATGATTTCATAAGGTGTGATTTCTCATGATGTTACAAAGGTGATGTAACAAGAGAGACCCCTGGTGATGTCATTAAGCATTGTACGTTAAGTGTCAAATGCAGTTGCATAGAGTGTATCTCTCAGATAAATAGCACTGACTTTCATAAATGACCATCGAATCGTGGTCATTTATGAAAGCTTCATCATTCTTGTCATGGCTTCTTGTTGACTGTGTAATCTCTCTTCTGCACAAAGTCATTACAGTTTTCAAGCCAAGGAATAGTTTTTCAGAAAGACAACCTGAGGATTTAATGATAAGTTCAGCTGCCTCCAAGAGAAAAAAAAATGGAAGAAAGTCAAAGCTCATGAAAAGCTAGGGGTGGGACGATTGCTTTCATCCCCTGGAAGTTGCCTGCCTTCTCAAAGTTATTTAGTTAGTGTCTGAAGGTTATGAGATATAGAATGAGACAAATCTTTTATGGCATCCAGCAGGGCCCTTCTGATACTCTTAAAATTTGGCACAGACCTAATGTTTATACATTTCCTCCATTTGTACAGTGTATAGTATGTTGTGTATAAACACAGATGCTGCTTCTATAGCAATATATGAAAAATAACTGATGATCTGCATTAATTTTTGATTACGTGCACATCACTTTAAACAAATATAGTCCCTGTGCATCTGCTGCAATTTAGAGTTGTTTACAGAATGTTGGTAATTTCCTTTTTTCACCTGGATCAGAATCAGAACATGTTTTGATTGATGTCAAACTACAAATATTATTAGAAGTCTAACGGGGGCTCACCCAGCTGGAATGTAGATAGTGTTCATTTCAGTTTTTCACTTGTAATTAGACAATTTCATCCAAGGATATTTTTTAAAAATAAAAACGAAAAACAAAACTCTGCACACCAAAGCATCAACATCTTTAATGTGTATACTTGATTTGCAGTTTGTATTCCCTATTATGCTCATAAAAATATATCACACTGTCATTTGGCCTTGAAAGGAATTTTCCCCCTTGTAGAGTCCACAGTTAAAACCCATTCTAGCCGAACATTTCTTCTCATTGCTGTCCTGTCCTGAAATATTACTATATTATATTAAACCATCTTTAGCTGGTGGCCAAACAAAATGAAATTATAGGGATGTTCTCTTAGTGCTTTAATTTTTTGCTAAAAGAGAGCATAGAGGAAAAATGGATTAATTTGTTCTTTCTGTGTCATTTTCCTGATGAAAATTGCTCTGATGAACTCCTATTTTCCCTGTTTAAACTAATAGTTTCAGAAGGCATTTTTTTTGCAAGAAAAAAGTATTCAGAGAAAGAACAGATATCGTTTTAACAAGAAATTAAAGAGATAGTGATCCAATAAAGCTGTGGTTCTCAAAATGTACTCTGCAGAGTCCTTGGGGCTCTGCAAAGCATACCGAGGGGCTCCGCAGTCTCCCCCCCCTCCAAGCTTTCCCTCCTTTTTTCTGACCCCCACCTCCCTCACCACCAGAAGCCTTTTCAACCTGCCTTCCTTGCCCCCAGAAGCCCCCTTTCCTCACCTTGCCTTGCTTTCTTCTAAAACCCTATTTCCTTCCCACTACTCAGGGGGTGCTTTGATTGGTCTTTTCCTTATTATTATTATAATTATTATTATTATTATTATTACAAAGGCTGAATGGCCATCTGAATGGCCATCTGTTGAGAGTGCTTTGATAGTGCTTTTCCTATGTGTCAGAAGGGGGTTGAACTGGATGGCCCTTGGAGTCTTCCACTGAAATACTGTTAGGTTTATGTTGGTCAAAAGGTTTACTCATGCCTAATGCATATACTATAATAATATAATATTATATTATAACATTTCTTGTGGCTCCACTAGAAACCTTTGCTTTAAAAAGGACTCTGTGGCTGAAAAAGTTTGAGAACCCTTGCAATAGAGAATTTTTATTTACTGTATATACTTGAGTATGAGCTGAGTTTTTCAGCCCTTTCAGGGCTGAAAAAGCCCCCCTTGGTGGGAAGGTGTGGGGCTAAAAGAAGCCCTCCTTTCAGCCCCACGCCTTCTCTCCAGGACCTCCACCTCTCTGCACAGTAACCCAGCTCTCTCCTCTCTCATGTGCTTGCCTTCCTTCTTCTCCCCCTCTCTCAAATTCCTTCCTTTCTCTCCTCTCTCAGTGGGAGAAACAGGGGGAGAAAGGGGCACATCGCCACCCCCATTCTCCTTTGCAAAGGCAGCACCTCCTCAGAAGTGGCATCTCCCTATTGATTCTGGACATGATGTATAGAGTGTTGGCATGGTGTGTTGGCAGTAGAGGGGAAGAAAGAAGGAAGGAATTGGAGAAGGAAGGAAGGAAAAGAGAGGGAGGGAAGGAGGAAGGAAAGGGAGGAAAGGAGGTGGGAGTGAAGTTAGGGGAAAAGGAAAGATGGGAAAGAAGGAATGGAAGAAAAGGAAAGAAAGGAAAAAGAAGGAAGGAAAGAAATCCCCCCTTAACACTCTAGACTGGGGTCTTTCCCACTTTTCAAGTCCTCCTTTCCATCCCAACTTTTTCCAGCCCCCTTTCACACCTAAGTCGGTTCTCCTTCCTGAGTTACCCCCATCCCACTTCAATCTGTCCTGCTTTTCCAGCCACCCTTTTTCACTTTGTTTCCCACTTTTTCAAATATCCTTTCCCATTAGCCTTGGTTGATCCAAAAAACATTGGTTAAAAACTTGTTTCAGATGTAGGGGACACTGGTGGTTCAATTCTAAAGCCACTTCCATTTTTTTAAAAAAATTGAAACTTTTCGAAACTTCCAAAACTTCCAAATCACTTTGTTAATGCGGACACCCATGCACAGTAGGAAAAAAAACAGCACTGGCAGTAGGGAAAATTCAGGGGATTCTCCCTCCCTCATTTTTAGACCAATCCTGATTAAACATGCTATAGCGGTAGAACACATCGACCACTGTTAAATCACCAAATTTCATAACCTTTGACTTATCCATGGATTTTTGGTGAATTTTCAATTTTTTTAAGAATAAAGAAAATCTGTTCCTGGTTTGAAAGTGTTATCTCCTGTTTCATTGGGTGGTCTTTACTTTGAAAGTAGTTGTTCAACTCCAGAAACTTTGTTTGTGTGGCACAACTTGTGTTAAATTGGTGGAGAACAGAAATCACAGAAACCATCTAAACTCTCCTGACATCCATTTGCTTCCTTTACTGAGTTGGAGGGGACCCTCAAGACACATCCATCCATTTATTTCTTTTTGCAGATGCAATAAATCATTTTATTTTATCATTACTTACTGACTGTAAAGAGCAGGCTGGCTGTGGCTGGGCTACCCCAGTGCCTTGTTCATTGTAATCAGGCAACAGTAAAATGACTGGTTTTAAGCAGTTTATGTTATCTGTGCTTTGCAAAAGTTGCTTATTGTTTTGCTGCCTTCTTTAGACTCCTTTGTAGATTCCTTCCGTTTATTTTATATTTAGATGAAGACTGCTACAAACAGCTATTTTTGGGTCCTTCAGCCATTTTGACTAATGAGCAGCAGAGCAGTGTGGGAAATGTAGTTTAACACCAGGACCTTTTGCAATCTCTACCATTGGGAGCCTGGCCTTTACAAACTACTACAGTTAAAGATAGCCGTGATTAGCTGCGCCCACCTCACCCCTTCCTTGCATCGTTGGGGGAGGGAAAGCATGAGATTTTAAAACTTTTTAGGCTTTACCAAAGTTGCTTAATGGTTGTGAAAATTAAACTAACCTTGGGAGACATCCGAACATTATAAAATATTTCCAGGAAAAAAGGTAAGTGGCTTAAATTCAGATTTTCCCCCCATCTTTCCTGCATGGTTCAAAACTGCATCGGATGTATAAATTCATATGTTTTAATCCTACTCTCAGGCTTCTCCAGATGAACCTATCCAGCCCTACTTCCCATTCCAATGTTTTCATATTTACAGTCATTCTTTTCCATCCCCTTCCCACACTTGTCTTTTCCACTTTTCCCACTTTCCCTTATTCATAATGTATAGTTAAAATAAACTATGGTGATATTGGAAGGATATGTAAGCACATTTACATTGAAGAAGGTTAGAATAATGATTAATCAGAATTGGGTAGTCATAGAATCATAGAATCAAAGAGTTGGAAGAGAACTCATGGGCCATCCAGTCCAACCCCCTGCCAAGAAGCAGGAATATTGCATTTGAATCACCCCTGACAGGTGGCCATCCAGCCTCTGTTTAAAAGCTTCCAAAGAAGGAGCCTCCACCACACTCCGGGGCAGAGAGTTCCACTGTCTTATCTTAAATTACAGTTTTATGTAAACATTCAAAAACTTTTAACCTACTGATGCCTCAATTAATGCAATTTCATTGGTATCTATTTTTATTTTTGAAATTTACCAGTACCTGCTGCATTTTCCAACCTTGGCTTATACTCGCTCCAATAAGTTTTCCCAGTCTTTTTTGGTAAAAGTAGGTGCCTCAGCTTATATTCGGGTTGGCTTATACCCGAGTATATACAGTAATTGTGAATCATTATATCAAAAGGCACTGCTACACAAAATAAAGATAAATATTACAGACATTCATGATTTCTAAAGAGATGCAAATATGAAAAGTCGTGGGCTGTGGAAGACAGCCAGGCAGTGTGGGTGCAGATTAAAGGCTCTGCATGCTTTCATGGAAATAAAGGTATTTTGCATATGCCTACTTTTATGGGTATAGAAAAATCATTTTTCTTCAAAACCCTACAAAATACAAAAGGGTTTTTGGATGTTGCTCATGACCTCCATGGTCTGTGTTTCTTTTCCATTTGGTGATATAAAATATTATGAAAAGCTGATTAGGGTAGACTCTAACATCAGAGGAAGACAAATTACTATGACTCAAGAAAGACTGAATCATTGGAATTTTTGGAGTACAGTGCCACCTATATGTAGATGACACCCAACTCTACTGCCCCTTTCCACCTAATGCCAAGGAAGCTGCCCTGACTCTAAACCAGTGTCTATTGTCAGTAATGGACTGGATGAGGGCAAACTGGATGAGGGCAAACAATACCAACCATAATGTGTTGCCAAGATTAATTTCCACAATACTGTTTTAAACAACAGAGACTGATCATGCAAATGTTGTCTTTTTAAACTCCAGCTGCTATCAGCTCCTGTGAACCTGGCCAATGGTGAGATGGATATTGATCATCAACATCTGGAGGTCCAAATATCTCCCCCTCTCATTATGTAGTGAATGTATGTGAAATCCTATTGTGCATTTTTAATGGAAAAGCCATTCAGAAAACATCCCATGGGGCAAAAAAATGTAATAGTGTTGCAATGAGGCCATTCCTTTATCCACAGCAGAAAAATCAGAACTATGGGCCCAATGGGAAGCCAGCAAAATTTCTCACTGCACTGGTTAAATGTGAACTTACTTGCTCTTCATGAGTGAATATCAGTACAGGCAGTCCTCAAGTTACAAACAAGATAGGTTCTGTAGGTTTGTTCTCAAGTTGAATTTGTTTGGACATCGGAACAGGTACATTTTATATATAAAAATGCTGTAAATAAAAGAAATAAATAATAAATATATTTTATATAGTATACTCTATATACTATATATACACTATATATACTCAAATATATACTAATTTTTCAGCCCTGTTTTTAGTCTGAAAAAAGCTCCCCTCGGCTTATATTCAAGCCAAAGTTATTATTATTTGAAACACAACAAGATTAGCCCACAGCAGACACTCTGCTGGCTGTTGTATTGGATCACACGTCAGACACTTCCCAAGTGTCTAGGACTGTGTGATGTATCAGCGAATAATGCATGCAAATCCCAGTAAGGTGGCCTTCTGAAGCTGGCAGATGGTAATTTTGTCAGCGCCGATTGTGTTTAAGTGCAGGCCAAGGTCTTTAGGCACCGCAGCCAGTGTGCCGATCACCACAGGGACCACCTTGACTGGCTTGTGTCAGAGTCTTTGCAGTTCGATCTTTAAATTCTCATATCATGTCAGCTTTTTCAGTTGTTTCTCTTCAAACCAAGGTTGTTGTTGTTATTATTGTTATTGTTGTTGTTGTTGTTACATTATTTTACTCTATTATTATTACATTTACATTATTTTACTCTAGTATTATTATTACTACATTTATTATTTTACTCTATTATTATTGGAAGGATACAGCACATCTACACTGAGGAAGGTTAGAATAATGGTTTAATCAGAGTTGGACAGTATTATCTTAAATTACAGTTTTATGTAAATATTCAAAAACATTTAACCTACTGATGCCTCAATTAATGTAATTTTATTGGTATCTGTTTTTATTTTGAAATATACCAGTAGCTACTGCATTTCCCACCGTCAGCTTATACTCGAGTCAATACATTTTCCCAATTTTTTGTGGTAAAATTACTGTATATTCAGGTCGGCTTGTATTCGAGTCTATACAATATAAGCTTTGGATAGCATATGGAAGAGTTAACACACCTATGGTGTTTGTTTTGCTGTCTGCAAAGTTCAGAAGATTTCGCTTCACTTTCTGTCCCTATAAGAATCAGTGGAGACTTCTTTTTCTCATGATAATTCTTTCAGGAGTGAATTTCCCTTCCTAGAGACAGATTTTTCATGCTTCCTGTTGTCTCACCCCCATTCTGAATTTATAAGTTGGATGTTTTTAACTCGGGTAAAGTGATATGTCTTGAATGTTTTTGATTTTTTTTCTCACTTGGGCTGGCTACAAATGATCTATTTAACACTTAACGTCACAAGATATTTGATTTATTTTCTCGTAGGCTGAAGAACTGGAACAAATTCTTAATTAGCAAGGATTGACCACTCTGCTATTAAGCCAAGAGCTATACCAGGTTTATGTGATTTGAACGTTTTGTCCAAAGAGATAATTAGCAAAATTACTATAGCATACTTCAGCTCTCTTTTTCGTGATTGCTATAAGCAGCTGGCTTATTCATTCTGTTCAAGTGATTCACTGGCATTAGGGTGGCCACTCACACATTGCCAAAGGAAAGGAAATGCCATACTAAGGAAGAGAACAAAAGAAGGCAAGAGATTGGCATAAAATGTGACAGTGCTAATTTTTATGCATTATTGCAAATTCAGATGTAATTACTGTAATTGAAAGAAAAATACAGTTGCTTGAATCCTGTTCTAAATCTCAACTATAGTATAACAATTGCATCAATGGCATTAACCTACAGATTGACTTTGTATTCATCAGTTGAGTCAATGGAATTATTATAGTTGAAATTAACCAATAATGAACTGTGGGCCATTTTCTATTCTCTATGGAGAACATTCTGCATATATCAGTCTCATAACAATATATATGAATTAATTGTTGTTGTTGACTACAGCCTCATTAATGAAATGCCTCCTAGTCACCCTGTTCTCAATAGCCCACTCAGATCTTGCACTCAGGGCCATGTCTTCCTTGCTTCTGCAGTGCCCTATATCCCAGGATCTGATCCCAGATTATCTGCTTAAGACTGGATTATATGAGTCTCCACTGCCAGATAATCTGGGACAAGAAGAAGGGGCCAAAGTCTATCCATCCGTAATGCAACCTTCCTCTTTTCCTATTGACTTCTACCTTATCAAGCATTATTTTTTTTTCTAGTGAATCATGTCTTCTCCAATGTAAAACCGTCTGAGTTTAGTCTTCCTGGTTTCTAGTAAGTGCTCAGGCTTGATATGCTTGTCTTTTTTATCAGTCCATGGCATCTAAAGAACTCTTCTTCAGCATCACATTGAAATGAGTTAATTTTCTTTTATCAGTTTTCTTCAGTCATGCATAGAAATGAAAAGTACGGTGGCATGGACAATCCTAACTTTAGTGGAAACATTAATATCACAATACAAGTACGTTCTGTACCTTTACATATTTATTTAGAAGATGTCATGCTCATCTTCTAAATAAAACAATTTGGATAAAGGCAGCAGTTTATTTAAAATTTAAATATCTAAATATTTTATATGTCATTAGAGTGAAAGCTTGGAAAAGTTATTATTTGGGCTACAGCTCCATGCATGCTGCAAGCAGCCTGACCCGAACAATTACTTTTCTGAGGGCCCTTCCAGACAGGCCCTATATTCCAGAATCTGATCCCAGGTTTTCTGTTTATCCCAGATTATCTGGCAGTGCAAACTGATATAATCAAGTTTAAAGGAGAAAGCCTGGGATCAGATACTGGGACATAGGGCCTGTCTGGAAGGGTCCTGAGCCGTGCTTCCCCACCACTGTACATCTTAGTCATTTTCTCCTATTTCTTGTTCATTTTTTGCCTGAATTTTCCAGGCTACATCTAGCATTATAGATTTAGATGAATAATTCTTCTTTTGTGAACAGAATTTCAAGTGCTTTTAAAATGAATTTATCAGATAGTCAAATGAGATGTAAGTAGAACCTAAACTCCATTGGTATTCATTTCTAGAAGTTAGTTACGTTGGTGAATAAAACCCTAAACTCTTTCAAGCATTTGATCATAACTTGCAAATGTCAGTGAATGCTCACACTCATTTTTCTTTTTTGATGAGACTCAGTTGAAAGCAGTAATGAACAACGATGCAGCCCAATACTAAGATAATTCAATTAGAATAATGGAATCTGTGGCAAAAGTAGTCACTGTAAAAACTAGTCAGAGCATTAATAACATTCCAGTACTAAATGGTGAAGGGAGTTATAAATTGCATACACAAGGCTATGTTTGTACTATGGTTCTTTCTTTTTCTTCCAGTTATTTTGTTCTACAATTCTGATACACACCAACCAGCCTATGTAACTGATAAAGAATATTTGACTTGAAGTTCAAAATATCAAGATAGCACCAGAGTATTGAACATCAGTTGAGATTTAACGAGGAAACAAGAAGGAATATTACATAGTCAATTACGATAATAAGACTTTATCTGTATTCCACCCTACCTCCCCAGGGGGACAAAAAATTGAAAATGTTCCATTTGGGGGAAAATCCAGATAGAACAAATATTCTTTTTTTGTTGTTGCTAGAATTCATTTTCCTTTTCATGGAACATCCAGAGCAATTCCCAGCATAAACCAAGCCTTTGGTGTCATGAATAACTTTTCAATAACTTTAAAGCATAGGTTCTTTTTATTGCAATTTCCAGTATGAGAGGGTGCATCAGATTACAGAAAAACATTTAGATAAAGAATGACATTGGACATACAGGCATACAGATTCTATGCAACTACACTGGATTTACAATTGCATGGTTAACAAACAAATAAAGGAGAACTACAGTTTCAATCACCATTCACACACATGTACATGCACCTGTCCTCATACATCCAAATATTACCATATCCTTTTCTCCCTCCTTGGAGAAGCACCTGTTAGGCCATACCCTACTTCCCTGCAGCTGCCAGTGCATAGTTCCAAAACGTCCATAATGCCAAAACTTCAAAATGCTGAAATGCCAAAACTTCTTTCCTAAGAACAATGCCAAGGACTAGATCTCTCTTTTCCATACAGGAAAACCTGACTCCCTGCACAAAATCGAAGACCCCAAAGACACATTTCTTCCTCTTCCCTTGAGAAAGAAACCCCAAAGTGACCAGACTGCTCCCTTGCAAATCTGCCACTCTCTGAATGCACCATTTCTCTCCTTCCCATGGATCAGAGGGGGGACATGAGAGAAGCCTCCTCGCAGGATTGCAAGACATCCGGGCGTCCCCTGGGCAACGTCTTCGTAGACGGCCGATTCTCTCAACCCAGAAGCAACCGGAGACGACTTGAAGCATGCAAACAAGGAAGCAAAACAACCAACGGTCCTTTTCAGGACCAACCATGACAATAATCGCAATCAACATCGAAGGCATGTCAGCTGCCCAAGAACAACTGCTCTATGAACTGTGCCGAGATAAGAAATGTGACGTGCTGTGTGTCCAAGAAACACACAGGGATGAACGACAGAAACGACCCAAAGTTCCAGGAATGATCCTAGTAGCGGAAAGACCACATGCGCAGTATGGAAGTGCTGTCTTTGTCAAACCAGGCCTCCAAGTCAGCAGTGCCCACAACACTGAAGAAAACAATATCGAGGTTATAACAGTAGAGCTTAATAACATCACCATCACCTCTGTGTACAAGCCCCCAAATGAAGATTTCTGCTTCTCCTCCCCCGAGAACTTTGACAGGCACCAAAGGGCGGTAGTAATTGGTGACTTCAACAGCCATAGCCATGTATGGGGCTATGCCCAAGAGGACAGAAATGGAGAGGCTGTCCTGTCCTGGTCTGAACTGCACAAACTATCACTCATCCATGATAGCAAGCTCCCACCATCCTACAACAGCGGGAGATGGCACCGAGGTTATAACCCAGACCTCTTATTTGTGAGCGACAGCATCGTACAGCAATGCACCAAATCAGTGGGACCACCAATCCCAAACACACAGCACCGACCAATAATATGCCAACTGTTCCCAACAATAAGGCCTCAGGAAGTTCGATTTAAACGAAGATACAACTTCAGAAAGGCAGATTGGACTAAATTCTCAGACATGTTAGACAACATGATCACATCGGTCGCGCCAGTCCCTGAGGAATACGAACATTTTATTGAAATAGTGAAAACCTGCTCACGGGCCTCCATACCGAGAGGCTGCAGAACCCACTACCTCCAGGGCATTACTCCTGAAACAGCTGCCTTGTTGGAAAACTATTACAGGCTCCACAACGAAGACCCATTCAGTGAGCAGACTCTTCAGGCAGCGCAGAGCATTGTGTCCTCCATCTCTGAAGCCAAGAAAGAACAGTGGATCAAGTTGATCACAGAGGTCGACATGGGCAGGAGCAGCCAGAAGGCGTGGAGGCTGCTGAGACGGCTGAGCAACGATCCCTCACAAACTAATACCCATGCCAACATAAAGGCAGATCAGATAGCACACCAACTCTTGAAGAATGGGAAACCCAACCTTGCCACCAAAGTAGGAAAGAAACCAATAGCCAGACAACCAGAGATTGAGAACAACAACCTCCATGAACCCTTTACATCTACTGAATTGGACATGGCTCTCAACAAATGTAAGAATGGCAAAGCAGCTGGCTTGGATGATCTATGGATGGAACAAATCAAGAACTTTGGTCCAAAAGCAAGGCGCTGGCTGCTGGAGCTGATGAACAACTGCACTGCATCCTGTCAGATCCCCAAAATCTGGAGGAAAGCAAGAGTCATCGCCATCTTGAAGCCAGGCAAAGACCGTAATGACCCAAAAAGCTACAGACCAATCTCCCTGTTGTGCCACCTCTACAAAGTTCTGGAGAGACTTATTTTGCATAGAATTATGGAAAATATAGACCCCTGTCTGATCCCACAGCAAGCTGGCTTCAGAAAAGGCAAAAGCTGCACATCGCAAGTGCTGAACCTGACCCAGCACATAGAAGATGGCTTTGAAAGGCAGCAGATCACAGGAGCTGTCTTCATAGACTTGTCAGCAGCCTATGATACTGTGAACCACCGCCTCCTCCTGAGAAAAATGTATAATATCACAAAGGACTACCACCTCACCTGCCTCATAGGAAACCTGCTACAAAACAGGAGCTTTTTTGTTGAGTTCCAGGGCCAGAGAAGCAGATGGCGGAAACAGAAGAACGGCCTGCCTCAGGGGAGCGTGCTTGCTCCATCCATGTTCAACATCTACACAAATGACCAGCCACTGCCAGAAGGGACAGAGAGTTTCATCTATGCTGACGATCGTGCCATTACTGCTCAAGCAGGGAGCTTTGAGATGGTAGAACAAAAGCTCTCCGAAGCTCTAGGTGCTCTTACTGCCTATTACAGGGAAAACCATCTGATCCCTAATCCATCTAAAACACAGACATGCGCCTTTCACCTTAAGAACAGACAAGCATCCCAAGCTCTGAGGATTACCTGGGAAGGAATCCCACTGGAGCATTGCAGCACACCCAAATACCTGGGAGTCACTTTGGACCGTGCTCTGACCTACAAGAAGCACTGCCTGAACATCAAACAAAAAGTGGGCGCTAGAAACAACATCATACGAAAGCTGACTGGCACAACCTGGGGATCACAACCAGACACAGTGAAGACATCTGCCCTTGCGCTATGCTACTCTGCTGCTGAGTATGCATGCCCAGTGTGGAACACATCTCATCACACTAAAACAGTGGATGTGGCTCTTAATGAGACATGCCGCATTATCACGGGGTGTCTGCGACCCACACCACTGGAGAAATTACACTGCTTAGCCGGTATTGCACCACCTGACATCCGCCGGGAAGTAGCAGCCAATAGTGAAAGGACCAAGGCAGAGACATCTCCAGCTCATCCCCTGTTTGGGTATCAGCCAGCACGTCAACGACTTAAATCAAGACATAGTTTTCTTAGAACTACAGAGACACTCGCTGGAACACCCCAGCAAGCGAGTGTCTCTGTAGTTCTCCAAAAGTGGCAGGCCCAAACCCAGCACCTCAATTCATGGGTGATACCAGATGAGAGACTCCCCCCTGGGCACTCAGAAGACTGGGCGACTTGGAAGGCGCTGAACAGATTGCGCTCTGGCACCACGAGATGCAGAGCCAATCTTAAGAAATGGGGCTACAGGGTGGAATCCTCGGCATGCGAGTGCGGAGAAGAACAAACCACTGACCACCTGCTGCAATGCACCCTGAGCCCTGCCACATGCACGATGGAGGACCTTCTTGCGGCAACCCCAGAGGCACTCCAAGTGGCCAGATACTGGTCAAAGGACATTTAACCAAATACCAAATTTACAAAATCTGTGTGGGTTTTTTTTCTTTTTCTTTTTCTTTTTAATCTCTGTGTTTGTTTTGCTCTGTTAGAATTGTAATACAATGGTTGCTGATGACACGATAAAATAAAAAAAATAAAATGGATCAGAGCATGGCAGTCTGTCACAATTTGAGAATTATTAGATTGTGTCTTTTATAGGAATATTCTGCTGATGTAGTCCCAAAGTTGTAAATTAATGATAGATGTCTTCCATCCTGGTTCCATCTCAGTTTCCTGGCCAGATGTTGATACTTCTTGATTGGTGTCTATCTTATGTTGACTTCTTTCTTAACATTGTAAACATTTCTGTTATCACAGTTTCAATTCTTATCAGAGTTTACTTTTCAGTTCTTATTAGTTTTTAATTACAGTCCAGCAAGCAGGTAGTTAGTTATTTCTGGCCTTGGTCTTTTACTGGTTTTTCCAAAAATATTAACTCCATCCATACATCCTTCCATTCATTCCCACATATCATATTAAATTCACATTTATCAAATCTGCAATGATATTTTCATGACATTGGGACAGTGCAATAAGGCAACAATCGGAATCTTTAATCTCCTGACCAGACTTGGTATGGCTGATTTGAGATAGTTTAAAACAACTGATTTTAAAGTGGAGATGACTGGTTTTAGTGTATATGTATATTTATAATTTATGTTATGTTCCGGCATTGAATGTTTGTCTTATATATATTGTGTTCTGCCCTGAGTCTCCTTCAGGGTGAGAAGGGCAGAATATTTTATTTCTATCTAATTGTTGGGATTTTTTTCATTTGAGAATAGACAACTCATATTTTCAGGCAATGCAGTTTGCTAGTTTTAATTATAGACATATCCTTTCTTTGCTCTGGATGAGAGTGGGAGCACAGGATATTTCTGCTATAGTAACATTTTGCAGCCCTGTATCGCTATTTTTTTTAAAAAGTGTATTCTGGTCTACAAAACCAATAGTCAGCAAAGATACAGAACATATTTATTATTGGCTAGTTGAAAACTCAATATTTATTGGCCAAATTGTCTACACAGCTTCTTTTATTCTCTCTCCTGGCTGAAAATTGAAGATGCTTTTCCAGGAAATCCCAAGGCATGAGAAATGAGACTTTTTGTAGTGTGATATCTCAGTTTTGGGAAGACCCAACCTGTGCTAGAACTTGATCATACAAAGAATATTAATCGTTAAACTAGAAATGTGGAGGGCTGATTGTACCACCCTTGGGAAAAATCACATAAGCAAAATGATCTAAATCATGTTGGCTTAGTAGGAACAAAGTTTATTTCTATTACTATATGTCTGAATTGCCCATCTATGGAGGTTTGATACCATTAAGTTACTATTTGTTTTACCATCACTGATTAAGCCACGATCAACCCTACATTTAATAGTAATAACACTTTATTTGTACCCCGCTACCATCTCCCCAAGGGATTCAGTGCGGCTTACATGAGGCCAAGCCCACAATACATCAATAAACAAAACATCAATAAAATAAAACATCAGTAAACAATCAATACAATATAAATCATAAATCACATAAACAAAATAGACAATAAGCAATCAACAGTAACATATAAGCATTTAAAACCCAGGGCCGGGCAAAATGTGATAGATTAAAATTTTAAAAAATGCTGATGTGAACAAGGTAGGTTTTAATTGGGATAGGATTTTCAGAGAGAATGAGGAAATGCAGTCAATCCTAAAGCAGTAGTAAAGTGCATTTTGAGGACATAATGCTGAGAGTTTTCCTTATTCTGGGAAGGCACACTGGAACAACCACGTTTTCAAGCTCCTCCTAAAGACTGCCAGAGTTGGGGCATGTCTGATGTCTCTGGGAAGTGAGTTCCAGAGACCTTTACTAGACCTTACCCTGAGGTTAGCCTTTTCCATTCTCATTACTCAGTACTCAAGCATATATTATAAAGGTTGAATGACAACAGCTATACAACATACAACTGACTAAGTGGGGCAAAGTCTAAAAAACTCGGGCCAAATCAAACGTCTCTTAAGATGCCACAAGGAGCTCTCTCTCCATTTATTGTCTGGCTTCCTGATTAAGTTGTTCAAATATTCAGCTGTTGAATTGACTGTTAATACAGCAGTAGATTTTCTCTTTACTTATGAAAAAAGTTATTGCATCATATTAAATATCAACTCCCACTATTCTTTACAGAAACGTTACCTAGAAATACCTTATACATATTTAGTATGTTAAAATCCCTCTAGAGAGAAATTTTCTTGCATTTAGCCATTGCTATTTTCTCAGGTATCTATCTAGTCTTCTATCACAATAAAGCTGAAATTTTTTTGATGGCTGCTAGTTCTGAAATAAGCCATTTCATGTTCTCTCTAAAGAGAAAACTCAATGGAGAATTAGTTAGAAAATTGATATCTAAAGAGGCCTGAACCAAAGTGCTCCAAATGGAATGAGAAATGGAGAATGGGCCAGGAAGTGTTTCCAAAGCTGCTACTTCTAATGTCGACTAATTATGAAGATGTTATAATGAGACCATCAGTGCCTCGTGGGGCAGGTGGGGTAATTAGTCTGCTTACACAAGCGTCATTTTCCATATATCTGATCAAGTGTTTGTAAGAAAGCAAAGCTAGAAAACTAGAAAATGTGAAAGGCTCTTGGTTTTGTATTTTGTCATCTCCAGAAGGATAGTTCCTTGTTTTGTTCAATCATTCAAAAGTAATTTCACTTTGATTTGTAAAAACTGGTGTTTTTCCCCTAGACTTTCCCCTTGATAAGAGGCAACTGTTCATGCATTCTTTTTATTCATAACTTCAACAATTCAATGATGCACACCTGTTTATCTCTAATAGTGGCAAAGGAGTGAGTATTGCTTTGAATGATAATTTTTCGATTTCTTTAAAAATAGACATTCAGAAAAATATGGCAGAAAGCAAAAGTGACTGATACTATGCAGCACCAAACATTCTTGATAATGATACAATTAGAAGTAGCTGAACCACCCAAGCCAAGGCAATGCAATTCAAGGCTACATCAATAACAGCAATTGCAATATTCTATTCTGCTTTGGTCAGATCTCACCTGGACTCTCATTCGGGGCACCACAATACCAGTGATATCTGGTGGTTCCCATGTTATTGGGCCAATTTATCCATTTCAGATTTTGGCTAGCTTTAAAGGAGCTGTCCAAGTCATAGAATATATTTAGCAATAGGATTCAGTACCTTGGAAACCTCCTTTAAAGCCAGAATTAAAACCTAGTGTGGATTCACTGTTCCACTGAAATGAAATCCACAGCCACTATTACATTGCTAATTTCCAACATCTTGCCACAGTTGTGCCCTTTATTCATATGCCACCTAAAGCAGGTGACCTAATGTTGTGGCTGCCTTATGCTATGATGACATTCCTGCCTTAATCAATGTCTGGAGCAAGTGGACTGTTCAGTCAAATGATATATGTGAGAGGTGTGTATTTATGTGTATGCATGCATGCTAAAGAGGGATTACTATTTTCTAAAAAATATACCTTTTGCTATTCCCCAAATATGTTAGACTAAGAGCAGGAACTCTGATTTTCTGAATATTTAGCCTACAGCCCAGAGAAAAAAATAGTGATAAGGGATCTTTGAAATCATATTGTGAAACAGCAGGAAATAATAAAGTAATAATTACATGGAAGAATCATGAGGACTCATTTCAAGCATCTTTCTTGTCATTGGTGATATAATGTGGATGTAGGGAAGCCAAACTACTAAATTAAGAAATAGTGCATAGAGAGTGCATAGATGCAGAATCTTCCTGTTATGCACACATCTCAATATTATGAGTTGCAAAACAACTCTCCAAGAATGGGCAGAGTTTTTATTTATACTTCCTGAGAATGCTCATAAATATTCATCAATTTCCAATCTGAACCAAGTGGAGTTCACCCACTGTCAGTTGTTTACACTGTGACCTTAGCTTCTACAATATGTACAAAAATTGTAAGAGGAAAATGTGCAGAATTTTAAATAAGATTAAATGTAAGAGCACTGCTTGATTAATAGGAATCAACAATGCTTAAATTGCAACATTTTCTCAGTTAAATTATGCAGAAGTATAAATCTTAAGAAACAACATTTGTGTCTTGCTTCAGAATAATATAGTTAACAATTTTGAGCATTACACTCATGCTACAGTTTCTGAGTTATTGGTAATGTTGAGTGAGATGTTACCACCTTAGAAGATGTTGTGTCTGCTTTCATCTAGTATGCATGCAAATGTCTGTGCTAATTCCCCCCATTTGTTGTTGTTTACCTTTCATAAAACCTTAGAAATAGTGATTGGGCTTTATTAATTCTGAGAACTGCTGTATCTCATGAATAGAACCTGTGCATTATGTGCATAGCTCCCAGGTTCAAGCTGTTGGTCTGGGTGCAATTGGTACCAGAAACACCAGATGACTGCTACCAGTCAGGGCATAAATCGGTAGGTCCTTCAAATGTACTGGGCCCAATGTGGCCAAGAACCATGGTTTGCTGAAGCTCTGTTTTTTTGTGTAGATACCTCTAGAGGACACCAAGCTGCCTGTCCTCTGGAACCAGTTATGCTCAACTAGATGAATAGCCTGACTTAGTATGAAGCAGCTTCCAGGATTCACACGTATTACATGATAGGAAGTGCCTTCTGCTTGCACAGTAGCATCTTAAGATGTGAGCTCAGTGCATCACTCTCTTGGTTTCATGCATGTATTTGTTTTCAGGTTTGATCTCTCAATTCACCTTGAAGATGACAAATTAGAAGTGAAAAAACCATGTTGGTAGAAAAATACATTTTCTTTCCATCAGTGTGATGACTGTAGCTAAGCTCCATAGAGAAAGGAGACTGAAAAGATAGGACCTGAAGTCAGCATGTTCCGGGCTAATAAAAAAATCTCCTGGCTTTTTGACCCTGTGAACTTTGCTGCCCTACAACTCTTTTACTGTCCAAAGGAAGTTATGTGGAAAACCAATAACTCACTCTCAACAATGTTTGGCACCCTACGTAAGTAAACATTGCAATCAATGACCACTCTCACTCTCCTAGATACACAAAGGATAATGAATACTCAGTAAGCACTTTTTTTTTTTTTTTGCTCTGGTGTGTTCTTTTCATCCCAGTTAATGAGTGAGATTTTTCTCCTGTGCTATATCTAATACAATGCTTTTTATTTTAAAAAGGGTTTGAGGGCAGCATTTCAATCTGCTTGATTGTTCATTATGGCAACTCAGATCATGGCTGCATGTGATTTCTAAGCAAGCTTGTTATTGTCAGCTTTGTATTACTGATAACACATTTTGAGTAAGATTTTACCCTGTTTTCAGCTTTATCCTAATCCATCCTCCCTGGAGCTCTTTTTGTACTAAAAAGGAATGATCTTTTTGTATTGAAAAAGGAATGATCTTCATTTTCATGCAAGCTTAGACTTTGTTTCAACAGCAATTCAAAGCAGCCATTTAACCTTCTCCTTCCTTATCTCCCACGGTGTTTGCATTTGCTTTAGGCTAAAGAGAACATCAGTGATCTTGACAATAATCTCATCAGAGACAAAGCTCAAATGATGCCACCATATATACTTTTATCAATGAAAGTGTAACCCAAGAGACAGAGCTGGGTCATCCATTTATCTTAGAAGAGGTGCCTTCAGTAGGATGCAGTTTGCTGTTCTATTTCCCATAATAAGGAACTATATACTCCGAGTGGCACTTAAATTAGGTCTTTCATTTCCCTCTTTAACCTCTGGGCTTCAGCAATTAACTCCAGCCTTCACAAGGGAATGTGATGGTGCAAAGAGCAATTTCTGCTTTCTGATGAAATAGAAATGCCAGGGCTGTAAATCAAATTTATTGAAAACCAAATGCCAGAAAGCTAAAGAGATGACAATGCCCCCAACTTGGTTAGAACGTTGAAATGAAGACAGGTAAACCTCAAATATGAATGTTTTATAATGTACAGTCCATAGTACATTCCCTAAAAAGTCATCATAAAAATCACAGGTATCAAAGACTTGTGACGTCTGCACACAGTCCTTTCTGCCTCTCATCAGAAAGGGCGGCAACGTGTGACAACGTGCATTGCCCCACCTCCCTTTGTGTCCTCACACGGCAAAAGGGGGAGGAAAGTGTGGGCAGTTCCATTGGAGCTACCCAAACTACACTTTCCTCCCTGGAGGAGAAAGCGCCTTTCAGTGCTTCCCCTCCACTTTGGGAGGAATGCAGGCAGGCCCCATCCTTTCAGTGATTAAAAACAGCAAAACAGGGCAAAAATGGCTCATGTGAAGATGTCCTTATAGATGAGCGGCAATTTTCCAGTTCAGCAAAAGGCTTAAATAGAAAAAGATGAATAGCACGATATCTTCAGAAGGTCTTAAACTGATCAGAAAGTGACAAGAGATCCTAGTTGGGAGCCTAATGCTTAATTTTTACAGGCTAAAGCTTTTTTCACAACAAAATCCTTCTTTTCCTTTTGTGTGCCTGTTACTTTCTGAATTTTGCCTAATGCAGTGTATCATTCTCCTACATCAGACCTTCACAAAAAAAGCACTGGGTTTCCCTGAGAGAAGCTAGTTTAAAAAAATAAGGGGGGGGGGTCTCTCTGAAAAGAAGTGATCTAAAAAGGGTGTGGCTTCCCTTGAAAGATTATGTAGTGAAATATAGTGCTTCTCTTGGTAATATGGAAGGCCAGCCCGAGTAAGCCCGTCCCTTAAAGACTTATCCCTTGGATTTGGAGGAAAAGAAATGATGGCTAATTGAAATACAGTATGTATAAAAGACAATTGCATTGAAATTGTTTTGTGGTTCAGTGTCAGCCAATATACTATCAGGAAGAAAATAAAACATTTGTCAGTACCTTTCTCTGAGGTAAAGGGTGTGACTTACTCAAGAAACAATTTACTAATAACTAGCTTATGTACCTACCATTGCATTTTCTAATGCTAATGATTAGAAATACTCATTGTTAGTATTATAATTTTATGATTGCTAAGCGGTACAAGCTTGGTCGCATTTTTCAGGTTTTCTTACTTTTACAGTTAATCAGCAGAGTATTTTTTTTAACATTAATGTGATTTTATAATAAATAAATAATCCTACATAATAAGTTTAATTGATATTAATTAAAACTTCCTTTTTTATAATATAGTTTCTTGCACAGTAGTTGACTCATTAATTATACCTTTAGTTGAAAAGTGACCCAAAGAGTTTTTACTTATTTTAATTACGGCTTACTACTGCTAAGTTATGCAGACCTGTTCTATGATATGCCCTCTTTCTTATGGGTTCAGGCAATTTCATTTTACCTAAATATTGTGTGATTAATGCCTTGTATCAGAGAATGGTGAGTGGCCTTGGTGACTGGGAGAATTCTTGAAGTCGTGGCCCCCAAAAGCAGTTTTCCAACAATATGGCTGTACCACAAAAAAGCCTGAGGTAATTAATTCTATCGATTGAATCAGCCACCCTCTTCCCAGAGCTCCCAGAATCTTCCAGCCAACATGGGCATTTATAAGAGTCAAAGTGCTGGCCTTAGCCTATAAAGTCCTAAACAGTTAAGGACCAGCTTGCCTGTCCAAGCGTATCTCCTATAAACCATCTCAGAGGTTAAGATTATCCGGGGAGCCCTGTTCTCAATCCCACCCCCCTCGCAGGCACGGCTGGTAGGGATTAGAGACAGGGCCTTCTCAGTGGTGGCCCCTTAGCTATGGAGCTCCCTCCTCAGAGAAGTTAGACCAGCCCCCTCCCTCCTGACCTTCAGGAAGAAAGTTAAATCCTGGTTGTGGGACCAATTGTTTGCACAATAATTCCCAGTGTAACAATGATTTCTCAGTGCAGTAATGAACAATGAAAATGATAATTGGAATGGCTCCTGGCATAATTTTTTTGGACTGTGTGATTTTAAGTACTTGTTTTAAGTGATATGTTTTAATTATGTAACTTTAACGTATATGTTGTATTATTTTTATATGTACTCAAGGCACCGAATTGTGCCTTTGTTGTGACCCACCCTGAGTCCCCTTCGGGATGAGAAGGTCAGGATATAAATGTGGCAAATAAATAAATAATAAATAAATAATGGTCCAAAACCAACAATTTCTCCAAGTCTGATCATCAGTAAGCAATACCCCAATTTTGTACACATGATACAGACCTCGAGCTGTATACAGCAGAATAAATGAATGCAACTCTGACAGAGGATGTTCACAGACCAAATTCCAGTAGATAGTGTTGCACAATAATCAACAACTGAACCAGAGACTGCTATTCTTAAACAAAACAGCTTCGAACAGAAATTGCCTTGTAAGAAATAACTGAACCATACTGTATTAAAACAATTGATCTTTACATTGGGTTTGAACACAGAGGTTACAGTTTCTTGTTCCACATAGGTCTTAATTGACATGACAAATCTTTAATAAGTCCTCCCCCAGAACTTCGGAGTGGATGAGAAGTGTATTCCAACTTCTTCCAGCATCCAGGGGTACTCAGTGGAAGCCAACAGACAATTTGCTAATTTCATAGAATCAAAGAGTTGGAAGAGACCTCATGGGCCATCCAGTCCAACCCCCTGCCAAGAAGCAGGAATATTGCATTCAAATCACCCCTGACAAATGGCCATCCAGCCTCTGCTTAAAAGCTTCCAAAGAAGGAGCCTCCACCACACTCCGGGGCAGAGAGTTCCACTGCTGAATGGCTCTCACAGTCAGGAAGTTCTTCTTAATGTTCAGATGGAATCTCCTCTCTTGTAGTTTGAAGCCATTGTTCCGCATCCTAGTCTCCAAGGAAGCAGAAAACAAGCTTGCTCCCTCCTCCCTGTGGCTTCCTCTCACATATTTATACATGGCTATCATATCTCCTCTCAGCCTTCTCTTCTTCAGGCTAAACATGCCCAGTTCCCTAAGCCGCTCCTCATAGGGCTTGTTCTCCAGACCCTTGATCATTTTAGTCGCCCTCCTCTGGACACATTCCAGCTTGTCAATATCTCTCTTGAATTGTGGTGCCCAGAATTGGACACAATATTCCAGGTCTAACCAAAGCAGAATAGAGGGGTAGCATTACTTCCTTAGATCTAGACACTATGCTCCTATTGATGCAGGCCAAAATCCCATTGGCTTTTTTTGCCGCCACATCACATTGTTGGCTCATGTTTAACTTGTTGTCCACGAGGACTCCAAGATCTTTTTCACACGTACTGCTCTCGAGCCAGGCGTCACCCATTCTGTATCTTTGCATTTCATTTTTTCTGCCAAAGTGGAGTATCTTGCATTTGTCACTGTTGAACTTCATTTTGTTAGTTTTGGCCCATCTCTCTAATCTGTCAAGATCGTTTTGAATTCTGCTCCTGTCCTCTGGACTATTGGCTATCCCTCCCAATTTGGTGTCATCTGCAAACTTGATGATCATGCCTTCTAGCCCTTCATCTAAGTCATTAATAAAGATGTTGAACAGGACCGGGCCCAGGACGGAACCCTGCGGCACTCCACTTGTCACTTCTTTCCAAGATGAAGAGGAAGCATTAGTGAGCACTCTCTGTGTTCGTCCACTTAACCAATTACAGATCCACCTCACCGTAGTTTTGCCTAGCCCACATTGGACTAGTTTCCTTGCCAGAAGGTCATGGGGGACCTTGTCGAAGGCCTTACTGAAATCCAGGTACGCTACATCCACGGCATTCCCCGCATCTACCCAGCTTGTAGCTCTATCGAAGAACGAGATCAGATTAGTCTGGCATGACTTGTTTTTGATAAATCCATGTTAACTATTAGCGATGACTGCATTTGTTTCTAAGTGTTTGCAGACCGCTTCCTTAACAATCTTTTCCAGAATCTTGCCCGGTATCGACGTGAGGCTGACCGGACGGTAGTTGTTTGGGTCATCCTTTTTTCCCTTCTTGAAGATTGGGACCACATTGGCCCTCCTCCAATCTGCTGGAACTTCTCCCGTTCTCCAAGAACTCTCAAAGATGGTTGCCAATGGTTCCGAAATGACTTCCGCTAGTTCCTTCAATACTCTGGGGTGTAGTTGATCCGGCCCTGGGGACTTGAACTCATTAAGAGCGGCCAGGTATTCCTGGACGACTTCTTTCCCAATTTGGGGTTGGATGTCCTCCAATCCCTCATCCACTCCATCTTGGTGAGGTTGAAGACTCTCTTTTTGTGAGAAGACCGAGGTGAAGAAGGCATTAAGTAGTTCTGCCTTTTCCCTATCCCCTGTCAGCATTGCCCCATCTTCTCCTCGAAGAGGTCCTATCGCCTCCTTGTTTTTCCTTTTTCTACTGACATAAGAATAGAAGCCCTTTTTATTGTTTTTAATGTCCCTGGCAAGTCTGAGCTCGTTTTTTGCTTTAGCCTTGCGGACCTTTTCCCTACAGGCGTTGGCTATTTGTTTGAATTCTTCTTTGGTGATTTCTCCCTTTTTCCACTTCTTGTGCATGTCTCTTTTGTGTCTTAGCACAGTTAGAAGTTCTTTGGACATCCATTCTGGCTTCTTTGCACTTGTCCTATTTTTTCTCTTTGTTGGCACGGTTTGCAATTGCGCCTTGAGTATTTCACTCTTGAGAAATTCCCATCCATCCGTAACTCCCTTGTCTTTTAGTATCTGTGTCCACGGAATGCTGCTCAGCGTTTCCTTCATTTTTTGGAAATCAGCTCTCCTAAAGTCCAAAATGCGGGTTTGACTTGTCTTAGTTTCAGCCTTCCTTTGTACCTCAAATTGCAGGAGCACGTGGTCACTTGCCCCTAAGGATCCTACCACTTCGACCGCATCGATCAGGTCCTCCGCATTTGTTAGGATGAGATCAAGAGTAGCCAATCCCCTTGTTGCCTCTTCTACCTTCTGGACCATGAAATTGTCTGCAAGGCAAGCGAGGAATTTGTTGGACCTTGTACTCTTGGCCGAGTTTGTTTTCCAGCAAATATCGGGATAGTTGAAATTGCCTATGACTACTACATCTCTTCTCTGTGCCTGTTTGGTCAACTGTTGGCAGAAGACTTCATCAAGTTCTTCCTCCTGGCTTGGGGGTCTGTAGTAGATGCCTACAACGACATCTTTTTGAGTCCCAGTTCCCTTGATTCTTATCCAGGTGATTTCAAGCTGGTTTCCCAGATTGCTGTCTTGAATCTCTTCTGCAGCATAAGAGTTTTTGACATATAAGGCTACCCCGCCTCCTCTCCCCTTTATTCAGTTTCTGTGAATTTGGTTCCCTACACTGCTGTAAAAAATGCTTCCACTCCAAAGCTTGCTGTTGACTCCCCCTTCTTCTTTGGCATTGCATTTTCTTTTGTATTCATTCTCTGTGGGCTGGTACTTTTGTGGTTTAATAGATGTACAGCAGTTATACAATTGTAAGTGTATTTTCAGTTTCACAGTTTACCGGATGCTACTGACAGGAGTTTTGAATCATCAGGCAATTCCGATTGTATCCAGAAATCTTGGAATCAGGGCGGTATTGTTAGATAATGTGACATGTTCCAATTGTGCTATTGCAATCTTATATTTATAGCAATATCATCCATATAGTTTACCAGCCTGGGGACTGCTTCCCAACCATCTATTACTACTGGAAACAGACTTTTTTTCTTCTTCACAGGCCCGAAACTCAATTTATAGGTCTTTATATAAGTGCATAGTGAATGGAAATGATGACGACAATACCAGTGTCATTACCAGTCACTGCTGTTATTTGTATCTTAAATTGTAATTAATCGTACTCTTTTGTACTTCTTGCATCTCACTGCCATCTGACCCCAACTGGCCGTTTACCCTTACCATTTTTCTTAAAGACAGACACAGACTTTGATTTCCATGTTGCTAGCATTTTTTTTTTTTTAAAACCCCCACTCGTAATCACTTTAAGGGAACTGGCTTCAGATGTTGACATTTCCTTTCATGGAATGATTTCGATTTAGAGTTCAGCATGACAGTTGCCTTTATTGACTTTATTGCAGTGATATGTGAGGCTAGTCATGTTTTCTCTCCCAACGGAAATGCTCCTGCTTTCGTTCTGTGGGAGTTCACCCCTCAGCCTGCACGCTGAGCTCTTGTCATATTACTAATTTGCTGATCTGTAATATTTAGCCTGTACTGTGGGGGTAGAATTTATTCTGCAGTGCTTTGTGCCATTGGACTATTTTGTGGCAATAATGTCTAGAAGTTGTGCTTGTCAAACTCAGACAGTTCCATAAACATCTTGTATCATTTGCCACATGAATAGAAATGATAAACTGTGGGGGTCTGAAATGTTTTTGGCAGTTGTAAAATTTGTATCTGCATTGCATTCTCTGTTGCTTACTGTAAATGCAAGTGGGAAACAAACCTGATTGTTTTTCCTCGCATGTAAACAGGGCCTACAACAAAATATTATAGTGATAGATTTGTGACATCAAACATTGTTATTTAAAACAATTAAAACAGAAGTGGGAATTGTGCAACATTATTCTAGCTGCTAGTGCTGGCATGGGCAAACTTTGACCCTCCATGTGTTTTGTACTTCAACTCCCAGACAGCTTATTATTGGGAATTATGGGATTAGAAGTCAAAAACACCTGGAAGGCTGAAGTTTGCCCATGCCTGTGCTAAATCAGCTTACCTTTAAAGCCCTAAACGGCTCAGATCCAGACTATTTGACAAACCGCATCTCACACTATAGACCAACTCAGACACTGTGGTCATCAGAGGAGGCCATTCTCTCGGTCCCACCCCCATCCCAAGCATGGCTGGTGAGAACGAGAGAAAGGGTCTTCTCTGTGGCCACCCCCCACCTCTGGAACTTCCTTCCTAAGGAGTTAAAGATGGCCCCCTCCCTCCCCACCTTCAAGAAACATATTTTGCCTTTGCTCAGTGGCTTACAAGGAGGAGGAGGACTTGGTAATACCATTATACCTCTGATTAACAGCTACCATCTGTATCCATGCCCTGATTGCCCCACCAGCTCAATAGATATCCTGCGCAACGATCAATCTATTTGCCTCCAAGCAACTGGGAAATTGATGTTTTTGTTTGATGTTCAATGTTTTTGGCTTATGACTGCTATAAAAGGCTGTATTTTTTTTATTTAATTTTAGTTGTTAAGTCATAATTTGTTTTTATATGTCAGGTTGCCAAGTTTCATTACTATGAATGTATTGTTGTTGTGTTAAGGCACTGCATTTTTGCCTTTTATGTTTGGAATCTACCCTGAGTTCCTTTGGGGAGATAGGGCAGAATGTAAATAAAATTGTTATTATTGTTATTATTATTATTGTTATTATTATTATTATTATCTTCAAGGTTGATTTCAAATCAAAATGACATTTAAAAGAAAATAAGGAGAGAACTAAGGTATGAAGAGCCAAGGATAATGGGGCCAGTGCCAAAAAGGTTTAATCATGTATTCTCAGCAAAATGAATATAACTGCTGATAGATTTGAAAACTAGTCGCCTGTGTCTGACATCAAGGCTTGAGCAGATGGATTAACCTTTTTGATGATCCATCATGAAATAATGAGTCAGACATAGAGAACTGGGTTAAAGCAAAAGCTATTTTATTTTAGCTAGGACCCATCTGAGTTATACCTGGGGATGAGCAAAAGAGTGGTGGGGGGACCTGATGTAGGTCTGGCTGAAGTCAAGTGTTAACCAGTGACATATGACCTCATCACAGAAGTAATTTTCAGTATCATAGGATTGCTGTGAGTTTTTCAGGCTGTATGGCCATGCTCCAGTGTTTTGCCTGCATCTGTGGCTGGCATCTTCAAGGGTTCTTTTGCTACTGAGGCAGTGGGGTGTTACATATCTGTGGAATGTCCAGGGTGAGAGAAAGAACCCATGTCTGTTTGAAGCAAATGGAATGTTTCAATTAGAAAGTCAATCAGTGAGGATATTTGCATAGAGATAGCTTGGCTGTTGTGCCTGGAGGCATATTTGTTTGGGAGGTGTTAGCTGGCACTTAATTGTTTGCTCTCTGGAATTCTCCTGTTTCTGAGTAGTGTTCTTTATTTACTATCTTATTCTGGTGTTTTTTTTTAAATACTGGTAACCAGATTTTCTTCATTTTAATTGTTTCTTCCTGTCCACAGGGTTGTGAATTTCAATGGCTTCTCTGTGGAGTCTGACATGATGGTTATCAGAGTGGTCCAGAGTTTTTGTGCTCTCAAATAATATTCTGTGTCCAAGTTGGTTCATCAAATGCTCTGCTATAGCTGACTTCTCTGGCTGTATTAGTCTGCAGTGTCTTTCATGTTCTTTCATATGTGTTTTCAACATATATAACATAATTTAATATAAACACAAGCAGATTTGCATGTGCACATATGAGGTCTAGTGCATAACGGAGTGAATATTTTAAAATTCAGATCTCTCTCTTTCCCCAATTTTTAATTCAACCTCTGTTAAAGTGTAAAAGGAAGAATTTCAGAGGGTTCTAATTGCTTTCCACTTATGCTTCTCTGGAGCCACCTGTGTGTCTGTTTGAAAACCTGATCAACTGATCAGCTGTTTCAAGCTTTTTAAAAATGCATGTGTGCTGGAGCAGTCTACACTGTGTTTTGCATGACTGTAGGGATATACAGTCATTCAAAGGTGCACATTTTCCAGGCAAAATCAGGTTTTAAGTGCACCTTTGCAGCTGTTAACTCAATTCCTCATGATCCCTCCCACACTTTAGCGAAACATCATTCCCCCCCCCCCCCCCTCCTTTTAACCTGCTTACTTCTGGGGTTTTGTCCATGTGTAGAAGGGCTCTCAGCCAAGTGATTTAGTACATTCACATATATTACAAGGATGTAGACAATTGAAATTGGTTCATTGAAGGGCAATGAGGTTTGTTAGTTAAGGAAGAACCTGTTATATGAAAGAGGATTGGGGGGCATGGATAATTATTTATTTTATTTTCATTATCTCCCACTTTTCTCACAGGACAGGGGTCACAGTAGCTAAAGTGGAGATGTCTGAGTGGAAGTGATGAAGCCTGAAAGGATGTCACATTTTCAACTTATGGTAACTGTAAGGTGAGCCTATCATGGGGTTTTCTTGGTGAAGTTTTCTTCAGAGGAGGTTTGTCATTGCCCTAAGGACTTTATCACATTGTCCTTTTGTGTTAGAGAACATAACCTTTTAGAGAAGAGCAAAAACACTCTTTAGAACACAATCTCCTCTTGCAGAATACATCCAAATATAATTATGCTAGGCAACGATTTCATTTGTTCATTTGTTAGACTGTATAACCAGCAATCTCCGATCTGTCAGGAAAACAGAGATTTTCCAGTGCATAAAAAAGAAGAGCTTTAGAAGTGGTTTTTTTTTTCCATTTCAGTGTCTCAAAAAAGGCACTCTCCCAAAAAACAACTTGTTTCACATCATGCACTCAAGAGACAAAAATGAAGTGGGCTTTGATGGAAATAACATATTTGGTTTCTCACAACTATCACATGATCAGTATACATAGGTACAAAAAACTTATTATTCCAGTTTCAAATATCTTTGAGATGGTTCCTTGTGCCAGCCAGCCTGGGCATCTGTCTTGCAGCAAAGGAGAGAAAAAAGAGAACATTGGTCTGCAGCCCCTTTTATAACTTCTTAGAAACCATAGAGTAAAGGAAGCTACCAGAGTGTACATATAGGAAACAGTTAGCAACAAGATCACAGACAAACAGATTGCTGGAGAAGGCTTGATGAAGATTGTCATTTCCAACATGTTGTTTCAACAAAGTCACAAACAGAAACATAACCATTATGAGAATGATCATTTTTACGCCTTCACACAACTGTGCTACATTGACATTTTGTTGATATAAATTTTCATTATCCATCTTCTGCAGAGTCTCATGTGCTACCTATAGATGTCCTACCCAGTTGCCACAGATGCACAGTTTCAGCTTTCTTGCTTTCATCCACTTTGCTATACTAGGACTGCAACAGAAGGAAATGATCACACATGGAAGATTTGTGGAACAGCAGCAATATGGGAAAAAACATTGGTGTTTTCTTCATCAATAAGAAGAGGTGATTGTTCTTGTTCTTTATCAGCCTCATGTGATAGTCCTAAATCTGAGAGAGTATGACTTGCCCTAATTAGTTTCCGTGGATGCATCTTTTACACCAGGCATGGGCAAACGTTTTTGCCCTGGGGCCTCATAGTGAGCCTGGACAGGAGGAAGGGCTGGGCCAGGAGGGAGGGTGGGGTGTGCTCAGAAGGAGGTGGGGCTGGGGGCAGGGTGGACTCGGGGTGGGGTGGGCCCAGGAGGGGCATAGATAGGGTGGAGCTATGCCAGGAGGAGGTGAGGTGGGGGCAGGACCAAGGGCAAAAGGGGAATGACCAGGTTGCTTGCCTCTCCTTTCTGTCAACATCAGGACGGGGCCACTCCTTGTCCTGACACCAGGAGAAGGGAGAGGCTGAGGGGGCTTTGGATGGTTTCCTCCCTTGTCCTTTCAGTGAGTCACCACTTCCTTATGCCCAGAGGACGGGGAAAATTTGGAGGGCTGGACATAAGCACCCAGAGGGCCATATACAGCTTGCCAGCCTTAGTTTGCCCATGCCTTTTCTACACTATAAATTAATGCACTTTCATACAACTTTAACTGACATGGATGAATGCTATCAAGTTATGGAAGCTGTAGCTTTGTAAGGTATTCAGCCTTCTTGGCCAAAGAATGCTGATGCCTCACCAAACTACAACTCCTTGATTCCATAGCCTTGAGCCATGACCGTTATAGTGGTGTCAAACTACATTAATTCTGCAGTGTTGATGCTCTCCACGTCTCAGAGAGGATTCAATATTGTTGTCCTGATAGTTCTACTACCATAATCAAATTTCCCCACTTCACAGAAAGAAACAATGTTTTATTCTCAACTGTCACAGAGCATTTATGTTTTTAAAGGATTTATTGAGCTTTAAATTAAAAGAAGGTAGATTCTAGCTTGAATGGTAGGAGCAGTTCACCAGTGACAGTAAGCTGCCCCCCCCCCCCCACTCCTCCAGTTTTTTAAGCAAAGCAATTGTCAGAGATGCTTTAGTTCCCGTTTTTTGGCATTCTCAAAAGGTTTGGATAACTGGGCTGGTAGCCCTCTTCTAGTTCTTTAATTTTGTATTTTCCACTTTAAAATCCAGTTACCAATAGGAAATTATATGAAATATATTTATAAAAATATTTGAACAAGGAAAGGCACAGAACTATGAACATGTTTATTTGTAAATGTTCATCTAGACAAGATTATTATTTTTTTCTATCTGATCAGTTTGGCAAAGTACAAATCATCTTATAAAAATTAAATTGCAGCATGCCCCTAACATGGTACCTGCCATGTACATCTGCAGTTAATGAGAAGCTGAAAACTTTGGGGCGCTGAAAGCCCAAGACACTCTGATTAGTCTAAAAGCCTGAAAATGCAATGTTTCGATGTCTGTCACATTAAACTTGCACTCTGAAATCCATTTCAGAATGACAGCCAGCACTGTTTAATAATATCATCCATGCCACACATGAAGAGAATGTTTCCATCAAAATATTCCCTCTCTAAATGCTTGAAACAACCTTGGGCTACAGAAAGGGAAGAGGGATTTGCAATGCTTGTTACTGAAGCAAAGAAAATATACACAAACACACACATACTCAGATATACATACACATTGTACCATCTATCTAAAGATTTTACAAGCAGCAATAACATCAATACAATCAATTTAAAACAATGCAAATAGCAAAAGGGCTAAGTATTTTAAAGACCCTGGACCCCATGTGATCTTGGAACCTAAGCAACATCAGGCCTGATTAATACTTGAATGGGAGACTGCTAACAAGTGACTGATGCTATAAGCTGTATTTCAGAGGAAGGAACTAGCAAAACCACCCCTCAGTGTTCCTTGCTTAAGAAACACTCTGAAATTTACAGGGTCATAATAGGTCAACTGATAACTTGAAAGCACAAATATCCACACATTTCATCCTCCGTCCTTAGTACAGAAGCTAGTTATACTGGCAATGGAAAAGGCTCCTTTAAGGAACTGATAGTTCAGAATTGTTCTAGATTCTGAGGTTTCCAGGATTAAAACCGAGACCTAGGGTTGCACCCCCCCCCCCCAAGAGATGTCATTACGCATTAAGTGCCAAACACAGCTTGCCATTCAAACACATACACAAACAACATATATTCCTGTTTGAAAATTAGGACAAAAACTTTAAGACACATGTCTTATTTCAAGTTGAAATGAAGGGGTTTTTCATTATGGCGAAATCTGTGAAATCTGGAGCCTCAGCATCAGACACTGATATCTGGAAACTCTAGTTCTCCTCCATATCTAATTAAGGAGGCCTAGAACTAGTTCTGTGGCAGACACATCTCCCTTCTCTAGCAAAGTCATAGCACTTTCTCCCACAAGTCATAACACTTTTCTATCTACCTCACCCATGGGTTTTATCAATTTTTACCCATTGCATTTGGCCTAGCTCACTTTGTCTAACTCTATTACCATTTTATCATTTGCTTTTATTATGGTTTTGTTATTTTCCTTTTCATTACTATGTTATCATAAAGTGTTTTATTTGATGTTATTGTTTGTTCTATATGTACTTTTGCTCTATTGTAATTTGTTTGAGCTTGGCCTCATGTTAGTCACCCGAGTCCCTCTGGGGAGATGTTGGTGGGGTATAAATAAAGCTTATTATTATTATTTTATTATTATTAAAGGGGACAGCCAGGGAGTTCAGGAGCAACAATTGAGAGGTTGACACCAAAGTAACGTACTGCATGAAATGATCTCATTGCTCTGCCTAACTGTAGGGATGGAACTGCCATTTGCAACAAATATCATTACATGAAGCAAGGAATCCATGCTAGTGATAGGAGTTTTACTTTCATATCCTTAAGGTTTCTCAGATGGGATACATAATGATGACAATCATGCAAAATGTAGGCTATATATACTGTCAATATTTTTCATCTGCTCTTTGTCAGAGTTTATAATTTTATCTTGCTCCAGTTAAACACTCAAACACATCATTAATAATGCTGTTGAAGGAAACATCAGTCTGAAAGCTCTTAACCATTTTAAGAGATCGTGCTAAGTGTCTTCTGCTCTACAAATGATCAGAGATGGTGGATTATATTCATAGTAAGCAAGGAAGGATAGTGTTCATTTATTACCCAAGACAAACCATGAAAGAGGAATTTGAAGAGGAGGGTGGAAGAAGATTCTCTTTTCCTCTTAAGGTTTCTATGGAGACCAGTCCCTCTAAGTGGGTGTCCTGTTTCTGTTTCCTGTGTAGATTTCATATCTGATGGAATTACAATTTGTTGCCCTTGAGCAATAATAGATACTAATTCAAAAATATAGCCAGAAGGTTGAATTAGATGAATGCACACACCCTGATTAGAAAGGGGGAAGGCAAATTCATGGGGTTTCATGTAACTCCTTCTGTCTCAATTGGATCATTAGTACTGTTTACAGAAAAGTCTCTTTATGAACAGGGATGATCCAGACAGATTTTGAATATGTGAGTTTAAAATTTTCAACATCCCCTTAAATCAAGCACAACCTTTTTATTTTTCCATATTTTATATTTTCTGTCTAGCTTTCCCAAGGGGCATCGTTGCTCTACTTTTAAAGACATAATCCTTTCCTTTCTTTTCCCTGTCTAATTACTTTCTGATATAGTGGAATGGAAAGAAGTATTGGTACTAGTTTTTTTAAAAAAAAAAATCAAATATGTTATAAACCAAATGCTGAAGGTACTTTGAGGTTAAGGTGAAGTGCCTTGGGTAACTTCAAGTGTGCATTAAAAGCCATAATAAACACTGTTTCACTCACATGGAAATCCACAGACTTTGGCTCTTAAAAGTTTGATGTGGAAGTCCAATGTATTCAGCCATATTAGTAGAGAAGAAGGGTTCCTATGTGGTTTTTCCCAAACATACAGAAAAAAATTGCTGCCTTTTCCTAAATGGACATTCTAAACATTGGGCCACCAATCTTAACCAATACAGAAGTCAAATAACATGTTTCTACATTCCTGGAATAGTAAGATGGCTTGAAGTGGCACAGGGATCATGCATTTCAGATAATATAATAGGTTCTAGGAGAAGATGTTCACCTGATAACAAAGAAACTGCCATGGGAAAAGGGCTCTCTGTGAATCCTCTTCTCTGCACATAACTAAAGGTATGGTGAAATGGATTGTGCCCAGTGTACCATGACTAGGTAATCATATACCTAGTGATGATGGCTGGCAAAAATTAGAAATATAATATTTGCTATTTAACCATGTGGAACCAAGTCATTTTCGTCTACAGCAATGTATTCCTCATCTAACCAAACTATGAAACATGATCATAAGTGACAAATTCAGAGCTTTTAATCACTGTGAAAGACAGGCTTTATTAAGTGTGATTCAGCTTCTGGCTGATCGACCAGCAGCAACTGAGATTTTCAAGGTTTCTTTCAAAATCTAAATGAAGATTTTCATGACAGGATAAATTACTGCTGCTCTGTGAACTGAGCTCTGCAGCAAAAATAGTTTAACTTGGAAAAATCAGTTAGAAAATACAAGGGATGTCCTTGTAATCATCATAGGAACAGATATGAAGCTGCATTAAATATGGGTGAGAATTATCAATATAACAATAAACATTATGATAATAAACGTAATAATAATATGTATATAAAATATCAGCATATAGCAATGTTGCAGAACCCAAAACTGATTGTTGCTCATTTCCTAAGCATCAGGGAGAGTTTGGTTTCAGTTTATTCTTAATCATAATCAGACTGTACCAAGACTATGAAACTTAGAATGAGACAAATGGGATGTGAGAGTTTTGCCTATTCCTAACATCCCTGTCTATTCTGACTTCCAGCATCCAGCATCCATGCAATGCTCTGGGAGAAGTCATATCCATTCCTTACTATGTTGTTGAAGGTTTCATGGCTGGAATCACTGGGTTGCTATGAGTTTTCTGGAAAGTATGGCCATGTTCCAGAAGTATTCTGATGTTTCACCTACATCTATGGCAGGCATCCTCACAGCCTCTGAGGATGCCTGCCATAGATGTAGGCAAAACATCAGGAGAGAATGCTTCTGGAACATGGCCATACAGCCTGGAAAACTCACAGCAACCCATATCCTTACTGTTTGAGACCCATGTCACTGGAGAACCTGTAGGTTAAGAGCATATAGAAAATACTATATGCTTTAAAAACATAAGAGAAAAGGAAACTGGCAGTTTTTTTCATCTGGACTCAGACTTTTGATCCCTTTAGAAAGTGGCAAGGTAGAGAAGAGTCATGTAACTCTAATATCGTTGGAAAAAAGACAGGAGACAAAATTCTTGTGCAAAATTCAAGATATCAATTCCTCCTCCCTTTTGTCATTTTGAATACCTCCATGGTAGAACTAATTATATTTTCTTTCTTTCTTTTATTTTGTTTTTCATTCATTCAGTTGTTTGTGACTCTTCGTGACCTCATGAACCAGCCCTCACCAGAGCTCCCTATCGGCCGTCACCACCCCAAGCTCCTTCAAGGTCAAGCCAGTCACTTCAAGGATTTTATTTTATTTACTTTGTTTTATATCCTTCATTGAGGGACTCAGAGCAGCTAACAGTTGGCAACAAATTAGATGCCATTCAAACATACATACACACACGCGCACGCACACACACATACATGCACACACCAGAATTCACCTGGGTGGCTAGAACTTGAGGTTTTAAAACAATTAAAATGTGGGGAAAGGCAAAATATATAGATTTTTTTCATATCTAACAAAATCTATTCCTGAAAAAAAGATAAATGTTCTGTATGCAGCACATGCACTTAGTCACTAAGCCATGTTCTGTTTCCTGCTTGTCTTTTTGAAGACTGAGAATTGTCTTAATTGCAAAGTTTAGCTGGCCTTTTCTCTTTCCTTCTGGGGTGACATTTCTTGACGGCATTGTCTCTTCTTTTTAATCACTTCATTGTACACCACTAGGATGAAGCAGGCACAGCCAAGGTTTTGCCTTAAGTTTCAGCTACATCCTCTAAATTCACTGTTTGTGCCGTTTTAGCTCGAACAGATCTATCGATTGCGAGCACTTCCTTAAGCCTGAGAGGCACTTCTCCCACTGTGTTTTAAAGTCACTCCTTATTTCTTCAAACTGCAGAGAAATCTTTAATGACATGCAGGTGGCTCCTAGTAAGCCCTGTGAATGGAGTGCTTTGGAAATGGCACCGTATTTCAAAGGTTTGTTTACCGATCAGTGGGGTTTTCAATCATTTATATAACTCATTCAAATAAATTGCCTGCACTTTTTTGCAGGCATGAAAACTACTTACAGGAGTCACTCAGTGTCCTGGAACTGTAATGTGAAGAGTCCCCGTGACTGTGAATGATGGCTTTGGTATCACAGGATCATGTTCAGTTGTAAGGAGTTGTTGTGTAGTAGGGTAAACAAACTTGATTGATATGTGGGTAGTCAAAGCTATATAGAGAGAAAGAGAGTCAGCAAGGAATAGTGTTTTGAGTGTTAAGATAAGACTAGGAGAGTAGAGTTTCAATATACTCAGTCATTGAAACTCCTGAGTGAATGTGGACAAATATCACACTCTTAGCCTAAGAGAAAGGCAATGGTAACATTCTCTGAATAACCCTTGCCAAGAAAACTCTAAGACAGGGATGTCATAAGTCAGAGCTGACTTGAGGGCAACAGTACAACATTACAGCATTGGGCTCCTATTGATAAGTGTCCTCTTCAGGCAGGCTCTTCAAAAGGTACAAAAGTGTTCACCAGGGCGTCCTCATTGCCAAGGAAGTACACTAGCATTTTTTATCAAGTCTTTCCATTCACTGAAACACGAAAGGTCACGACTAGACGTCCTCACTATGATCAAGGCAATCATGGCAATGCTCTCTGTTCTGCCATCTTGGGTCCTTTCCCACTACCCAATTATAGCATTATGATTCCATTTTAAAAGTCATGGTTCCATTCTACAGAATCCTGTGATTTGTACTTTAAGGAGCAGCATTTATTTGAACTAGAGAGCGTGTGTCCCCTTTGGGGTTGAGAAAGATGGGATATAAATATAGTAAATAAATAAAAATTGTGTCTCGCTAAACTACAAAATTCCAAAGAATATTGCCATGGCAGTTAAAGTGGAAATGTATTGCTATAATTGAGTAGTGTGAAAAGAGCCCTAGGATACCTAAGGCTAACAGTGAAAAAAACCACATAGTAGTGATTTGATTTGGCAGAATGTCTCAGTAGCTCAGCTAAGATACCCTTCCTCTTCAAGGACAAGAACATTTGCTAATATTCTTTCACCTCTAATTTTGATGTCACTATATTTTGAATGATCTCGTACTGGCTGGACTGGTTGATTTGTTAAATGTTTCAAATGTGTGAATCTTTTTAAATTGTTTAAACCTCAACATTTTATTTCATTTATCCAATATTTTTTTACAAAAACAATAGCACACAGTTTGCTGGTCCCAAATCCCATTTTAGTGGTTCCAAGTCCTATGAAGCAATTGAGCTTATGTGTTGACCTATCATGCCCCCATCGATTTAGTGGGTTAATTCTAAACTAAATATTGCATTTCAGCTATTATCTTTATAAGGATATGGATGAACAATGTGTGTGGATCACTTTCTACTTCAAAATAGAAAATATTTCTGTCAACAAAGCTCAGAGAATGTGGATGTGTAATTCTTGATATTTTGGGCACATCAGTCAAAAGATGGTATGCAGAAACAATAACACATTATGCTTTCAGACAGTGTAATCTCCTACCTGTGATGTATGAATATGCCAGTCCCTTTCTTCACTGAGATCACTGGTTAGTCACTCTGTAGATTGCCCCTTGGGAAATGGATTCTGGGTGGTGTTTTTCAGTGTTGATTTTGATGAAATGGGTAAGATTCTGCTGCTCCTTCAACTATCTGCAAGAAAAACTCTATTCTGATCAACAAAGCACAGTGCAGGATCAAAGTAAAGATACCTTACTGGCAGAATGAGGCAACATCTGCTGACAGATTTAGGTACCAATAGTGCAATCCCAAATTGGCTGTGCTGCCTAGTGCTGGTGAGAACTCCAGTATATCTTCAAGTTTGACCAACCATAAGGGGCATGTGGAAATAATTGAAAAATGGTTTCAGAAGGATCATAGTTACAACTGGACTGTGTAAGAGTTTTTGCCTATGTATATGTCTTCAAGATGTCTGTTGTTATACAGTGACTTTGTGCATTTCTTAGGCACTCAGATATGGTTTTGTCAATTCCTTCCTCTTAAATAAAGCCTACAGCACTTGGTATTCACTGGCAGTCTCTCACTCAAAAACCTGGTGCTTTCAGGGAACTCTATAGCTCATTAGGAACAGTGGTAACATGTGGACAAGGAGACGAGCAGGATAAACTGTTTGGACATATGGCCCTCAATGCAGCCAGTACATGTGGGATCAGAGGCAGCTCCAGGGCACAAATGCCCTGGGTTAACCTGCTCTATGTAGACACCAGGCCTGTGTGATCAATAAAAGCAATGTTTCTTTTATCCATACCTTCTCTTTTTATACATCCTTCTCTTTAAAAAAGAAAAAAAGAAAAATAGAGAAGGGAAGGTGGGGAGATAGGTGGCCTCCAGTCTATCCCAATCTAGTCACAAAGGAAGCTGATATCATATGCTTCACCCTCTATACCTCCCTAAACATTTTTTCTCATATTACAACATTAAAAAAACCTTTAATTTATTCTTCAAAACTCAGAATTGGCAAGCCCTTCTCTTCTTCATGCAAAAAGTGAAAAAAAGATTTCCATACCTTCCGGATATCCATCCAAGGCTCCATATTGTAACTAGAACAAAGTAATGAATTTTCCATTACTTTTTCATTAAGTAATTGTGCCAGTGGGGAAACTTCAGGGGTCCTTTCTTCCTCATTGTTAGAGTTATTGGGATTAAACTTTCTACAATTGTAGCACACATTTATCACTGTTAGCCCCCCAAGTTTCAGAACGTTCCACCAAACCCACTGATATTTGGGCATTTTTAAGAGTTTTTACAAACAACATTTAAAAAAAACAACTAGAAATATCACCTTGATTTTCTTTACAATGACACAAGATAACCAGTACATCATTCCTCCCAAAATTTCAGAAAGATTCACACATCCACTGCTATGGATGGACAGCAGCTCTCCCCTACCTCATTGGGGCTTTCTGATGAAAGTAAAATTCTGGGAAATTAGTTTAGAGCAGGGCCCTTTGAATTCTCTGCCTTACCTTCCCAAACTACATTTCCCAGAATTCTGTTCATATCAGTAGAAAGGGTCTGCTGGCTTTCAAGCCATAATGTGTATCTCATAGTCTCTCTCCCATATCACTTGCCCTCCCACAATGGTGGCAGGCGACCTGGCTCTGTAAATTTATAGAGGAATGGCCTCTTTGGCTTCACCCAACTCATACAGTTTGCTTGTACTGAAAATGAAACTGACTTTGGGAGACTTACGAGGCTTACTGAACTTTAACAAAAAGTCATAGGCATTTTGATTTTAAAGTTTTTTGCTTGGGTGCCCCTCATATTTCTTAATATCTTGTCATATGTATGAATCTTATGAAAAAGGTCTAACATGTGAGACACAAACAACTTTCTGCACAGCTCTAGTAGACACACCTTGGGTTTCACTTATGTAAACCAGTACTCAGTTTTGAAGACTTCTCCTAGGAATTTGCTTGGGGAACAGTTCTGAAGCCAACCACATCATTTCATACAGATGTGATAACAACCACCCTTTGAGAAACATTGTACACGTGCTCCTAATCAAGACCCTGATTATAGGCATGTATCCACCTTTTGACATTTTGTGTTAAAGGAAAATGTTATTTCTTGACATTTTCATTTAAAAGGAAATGTTATCTCAGCATTTAGTCTTCTAGAGTTTACAAAAATGAGTACATTACCAGCCATAACATTTAATTATTCCCATGCTGTTCAGTACCCCTAAGCTAGGCATCAAATACATAATAACAAAATAGACCACTTTCTTTCCTGAGCTAAATATTTATAGCTGAAGGATATTTGATCCTGAATTTTTTTTCTATAGGAAATCTTTTCAGAAAAAGAAAAAGTATTTTCTACTACTCACAACTCTTAAAGTGCAAACATTAGTAGCTGTCTGAATCAGAAATTCGGGACTTAAAGAAGAGATTCACAATACAAACAGCAGCTTTGCAAGGCAATCCTATCCTCCAGGGAAATTGTTTAATTCTGTTATTATATGTCAGGAATCCCTTTTCCTGGTAGAAGGGGGTGGTGTATACAGTAGAGTCTCGCTTATCCAACCTCCGCTTATCTAACATTCTGTATTACTCAATGCAGTCCAGGGTGGGAGAAAGAAAGAACCCCTGTCTGTTTCGGTGCTAAAATCATAAATACAGAAATTACTACATAATGTTACCGTGTATTGAACTGCTTTTTTTTTTGTTGATTTGTTGATTTGTTGCAAAATATGATGTTTTGGTGCTTAATTTGTAAAATCATAATGTAATTATAACATAAATTGACATTTAATAGGCTTTTCCTGAATCCCTCCTTATTATTCAACATTTTCTCTTATCCAACATTCTGCTGGCCCGTTTATGTCGGATAAGTGAGACTTTACTGTATTTTGAGTTGCCTGTTGACTTATAGTGATACAATAAATTTCGTAGAGTTTTCTTAGGCAAGGAGGTGAACCTGCCATTTCCCTTCTATGATGTATCTTTTACAGAACCTGGTACTTGTTGGTAATCTCCCATCCAAGTACTAACCAAGGGCTACATACATATCTTTCAGTGGCTCCCATCCAAGGATTAACTGGGGTTACAGACATAGTTTCCAATATCATCAGATGATATCTGGTGCTTTGAAAACTCTAACAGAAGCTGGGGCAGGCATTCAAAAGATTGCATGTGTAAAACAGCATATGTGCATGTAAGTCTATTTTTGGATAGGGTATAGAGAGCTATTCTCTTGCTTTCCATCCAAACACTTCCCATGTTTTGTAGTGTCAAACTATGAGAAGGATCACTGTGGTTCCTTCCTAACAGATGGAAGATAAGGATGAAGGTGAAAAGAAATGTTTCACCCTGATGCCTACCTGTAATATAAAACATTTGGCTGTATAGCTATGTGGATTAAAGATGTCAGGTGAAAAACATGGCAGATTTCTGTATCTTCAGTTGTATAGGAGAGGCTGACCCAACCTGCTAAAATTCTCTCTTCTGCACAACTATTAAAGTTACAGGAGGTCTGGCTTGTTTTTCACTTAGCAACCCATAATTGCTAAGAAGACCAATAAAGAATATGATTGCTGCCTACATTGAAATCCCTATTGCCATCTTCATTGACAGATGAAATGTAAACCTGGGACTCTTAACATCTTCACCATTTCTCTTCTGTATGATTGTTGATATCTTTGCCAGGTGAAGAAACCAGTGAAGCTTCAAAAGCTTGCAAAACATATTTTGTGCTTTGGAATTGGCCCATGAAGGTATTGCAGATTGTGTTGTATTTTGCTGAACAGCCAACATGGTTACCTCTGAATAGAATTTTGCCCATAAATCTCACGTCCCACCTTCATAACTGCAGAATCTGTACTGGTACAAATGCTACAATGGGTTGAGATTCATGTGGCCCTTCAACTGCTGGCCACATAATGCAGCCACATTTGGTATGTTGTCTGATTTCTCTTCACCCCATGCTACATATTCCACGAGCTCTGTTAGAAATTCTTATCTTCCATTGCTTTCCATGAGAGAGTTCTGCAGTTCTTTGCTGGTTAAATCTGACTTTAAAATTCATGAGCAATGAGACCAGCACAGATATAAATAAATAATGTAACTTATTAGAGATTGTCACCCTAATTGGACATATTTTTACCTCTTTTACTTTTTCTGGAACCTTAGTTTCAGTTCCGGAGTTTTTGCTCCATCAGGTTTCATGAGTACTTTACACAATGCTTGGACATAATGGCAAAGATAGAAGGAAACAATGTCTCCAGTCCACCAACTCCTCTTACATCTCTGCAAAAAATTTGAAGAATATAGCTGACATGGACTAAATGTGCTCCAGACATGCTGCACAACTTTAATGAGCTGAAATCACTTATACTAGTATTAATGCAGCTATTGGTTGCTTCTGTTAAGGAAATGTAAGATTCAATTGAAAACTAAGGCCCCAAAAAGGTTACAGCTCATCAAACATTTATGAATGTTTCCTTTGGCCTTTATCTTTCTAGATTTCTCACCTAGAGTCAGATCACTAGCCTTTTAACTTATGCATCATTGGCTTGAGAGGCTTGGAAGATTGTGTTCACCTAACTGAAATTTGGAATACATTTCTACATGAAGTATTGGCTTGGCCTTCTGTTTTTCAACTAGAAATTGTGAGAATCTCTTGAGCAGCATTTCTCGACCTGGGGGTCAGGATCTCTGGGGGGGGGGGTCACAAGGGGGTTTCATAGGGGTCGCCAAAGAGTATCAGAAAACATATATTTCTGATGGTTTTAGGAACCCCTTTGGCAGAGAAGGCTGAAGATCTCTCTGCCTGTCATTCTCTTCCTTTTTGGAAACAAACAGCGAATCCTCCCATCAAAAGCCCACCTCCTGTTGTGATTGGGCAGCCTGTTTCTGAGACTCCAAGTGGGGAGTGGAGAGCAGGCATGCTCAGTGCGTGGCAACATGGTGCGCATGTGAAGGCAAGGGAGAGGTGGGAGGTGGGAGGGAAGCTCATGCCAGCGAGTCCCTTCAAGGCATTAGGGTTCTGTGTGGGATGTTTGTCCCAATTCTGTTGGTGGGGTTCAAGGGGCGTTTGATTGTAGGTGAACTATAAATCCCAGCAACTATAACTCCCAAATGTCAAGGTCTATTTTCCCCAAACTCCACCTGTATTCACATTTGGGCATATTGAGTATTCTTGCCAAGTTTGGTCCAGATCTATCATTGTTTGAGTCTACAGTGCTCTCTGGATGTATGTGAACTACAACTCCAAAATGCCCAACAAATCCTTCCAGTATTTTCTGTTGGTCATGGGAGTTTTGTGTGCCAAATTTGGTTCAATTCCATTGGAGGAGTTCAGAATGCTCTTTGATTGTAGGTTAACTATAAATCCCAGCAACTACAACTCGGAAATGATAAAATCAACCCTCCGACCCTCCCCCCCCCCCCCAACTCGGCATTCAATTTTGGGCGTATTGGATATTTGTGCCAAATTTTATCCAGTGACTTAAAATACATCCGGCATATTAGATAGTTTCATTACGATTCATAACAGTAGCAAAGTTATAATTATGAAGTAGCATCAAAAATAATTTTATGGTTGAGGATCATCACAACATGAAAAACTGTATTGAGGGGTCACAGCATTAAGAAGGTTGAGAAACACTGCTCTTGAGATTCCCATGCAAAATGATGATTTGGATTATTTAGTCATTCTCATCTTGATGGGTTTCCAATTGAATAGTACAATGCTTTGTTAGCACCAATGTTACAAACAGATTATGGCTCCCTTTCTTCATCATTAAATGATGCTTACATTAGTGACACCTAAACCTTGTAAGAATCATACCTGTTACTATCCTATGCCATTAGTTTATGAGGGGATTGGGGGCGGGGTATATAGGTTTTATAGGCCATTTTAGTGCATTTACTGTATTTCAATTCTGTTTTTACTACATTGTTATTTATTTGTTTTTTAAAATTTTTGTATTGTACCTTTTAAACTTGTCTAGTGTGGAATGTTAGCCACCTCGAGTCCCCATGGGGAGAAAGGCAGAGTATAAATAAAGATGATAATAAAATAATAATAACAACATTAAAACTAATGGATTAACTAACAAATTACAAAAATTCATTTCATTTTAAGTAAGTAATATACAGACAACTGGTCAGCTTTTATAGAAACATATGACTAATGTGTTTATTTTTCCTCCTTTTGCAGTTTTATTTTTATTTATATCCTGGAATATAATTTTTTAAAAAGAGAGATCAGTAGAACTACATAAACATTTCACCATATTTGTCACATTTCCCTTGAAAGCTTATGTCATATGTATCCTCATCACATTTTTCAGCTCTGTCAACAAAACAGTGATGTGCTTTTCCCCTGGAAAATGAGCTATAATGAAGTGTCTAACTCCAATATCTGTAACTGAAAATAAAAGCTGAAAGGGAAAAAGGAGGCTGCTGGCTCTCTTCTCCATAGCTAACTCTGCTTCTGGGCAGGCAGCTGTCTGTCATTGTCTCTTCAACAAGCTATTTTGGTCTGTTCACTGGCTCAGACTTTCCTCTCTGTCCCCTCAGGCTGGCTCTCCATTGCTGAATTAATGCAGTTTGACACCAATTTAGATGCCATGGGTTAATGTTACAGAATCTTGTGGTTTGTAGTTTGATGAGGCACTACCATCCTTTGGCAGAGAAGGTTAGATCTTGTAAAACCACAACTCCCAGAATTCCATAGCATTAAGCCATGGAAGTTAAAGTGCATTAATGCATGCTGCATTAACTGTACAGCATGGATATATCCTTAGTCTCTGCCTGCTGTTGCTTTGTCTTTCCTCATTTTAGTATTCTAGAACACTTCTTCCTAAACTGTGAGTCCCAACCTAAATGGAGTCTTCTTAGATCAATGACGGGGTCACAAAACATTTGTCAATGATAAACAGTTTTGGAATAATGTCTATACATTTACAGACATTTGTTAACAGTGATGTTCAGTATTTATAGTAGACTGTGCAGAAATTGTTTCAGCTGCATAAATAGGAAAAGCAGTCTGCTTAGCAGACCTTACAAATGTTGATTGATTGTCAGTAAATGTTTGGTTTGTGTATCTAAAGGCGAAATACTTTGGCCACATAATGAGAAGACAGGAAAATTTGGAGATGACAATGATACTGGGGAAAATGGAAGGAAAAAGGAAGAGGGCCAGAACAAGGGCAAGATTGATGGATGTTATCCTTGAAGTGACTGGCTTGACTTTGAAGGAAGTGGGAGTGGTGATGGCTGACAGGGAGCTCTGGTGTGGGCTGGTCCATGAGGTCACGAAGAGTCAGAAGCGACTGAATGAATAAACAACAACAACAACAACAACAACTATTTTATATACTTGCATACCAGGGATCATGAAAAATATTCTCAGGGAACTGTTTTATACTTCCAACTGCTACATTTTGAATATAATTGACCAAGAACCTCATCACATCAATGAGATTCCCTGGGGCATTTACTCTGCCTTCGTGGTGACTTGGCAGAGCCTCACCTCACTGGCAGATATGTCTCCCCAAAACATGTTGCTCCCCCCACCTACACACACTGGCCCCATGGTTCCTTATGGAACATGAGAGGTCGCCCATGTTCTGGGCCAACCGTTCTAGGGCACTTGCACCCCAGTTCATCCATGGTTGGCGTGGGGCTCCATCAATCAGCTGTGCTGCAAGCATCCATTCCAGCATCCTGTTTCTCACAATATGCAGAAGCATTGTAGTGTGTGCGAGGGAAGGCATGTAATTTCATTGTACAAAATAGCACAATGAGAAATAAAGATATTCTATTCTATGAAGACAAATTTAAGTTCAAAGTAGGACAATGAGAACAGAGTTGCTCATATACCTAAAAAGGAATGAGTACTGCCACATTGCCTCAGAATAATAGTAGCATTGAGCTGCAAGAGATTCCAAGAGCAATCTAGGAGTTGTCCTTCTATGTATATATAAAGTAATTAGTCATATTCAACCAAGAAGATATTTCAGAACCTGTGTTCAGAATTTGATTTGGATTTTCTTACCTCATTCTGAATGGAAATTTCGTTCTTTCTTGGGACAAAATTAGATTTGTGAATGGAATACCGCCCCCCCCCCCCAAACCACCACCACCACCTTGTTAAATAAAACAAGTTTACCAAAATGCTATTGTTATATTTTGAACCATACTCTTTGGAAAATTAACATTAGTATTATTGCACAGCATGGAAGTTGCATTTTAAGGCACAATAACAGGTCTCAATTGTAAGGTATAAGAACACATATTATAACCTTTAAATTGAGGTGTTAAATTTATACTGATCAAGAAGTTTTGAATAGTCATTCTTTGCAGGCGTTTTGGATGGAAATGGCCCCAAGCAAACCCAAGAAGTAAAATCCCAATTGTGTCTCATGCCATTTATCTACCATGTCAATACTGAAACTGATGCTGAAAGAAAAATCTAATTAATAAATTGCAAAGCAGAAGAAATGGCAGATATAATGACTGAAGCTATTAGGTTTAGTAGGGAATGAAGACATCTATCATCATGATGTTCTTTCTGTCTTAGCAATGCTTCGAGTAAAAGTAAGACCATTTAGAGCTAAAAAATGCAATAATAAAATGTTGCAAATTATGCCTGGAGTTCTGTTGGGCATCTATGAATATGTAAACGACAGGGCCGTAGCCAGAAAATTTTTTCGGGAGGGGTTGAAAATTTTGCGCGGGGGGGGGGGGGGGTTGAAACCTGCCTCCTAGCTCATGCTAAAGCAAAGAGCACAGCAGGGGGCAGAGCAGCCTTCAATAGCCTGCAGCTCCACCCCTGTCAACCACCTCCACCAAGTCTGGCCTCCTTAATGAGAACATTCAACACCCCCCCCCCCCAAACTTGGTTGCTTCACTACATCAACTATTGTTGCAAGTAATGACAGTGTGAATAAATTGTCAATATTTGCCTGAGATAGTGCTTGCAGTTCTGGAGGGACTCTTAATTTTTTGCATCTCATTGACTTAGCATCGGGATTTGGTTAACCAGTTAAAATTCATGAGTAAACCAGGTTTTTTAAAAAATCTGAAACATTTCGGGGGGGGCATTGAACCCCTAACCCCCCCCCCCCTCGCTACAGGCCTGGTAAACGATAGCTAGTGTCCTTAGTTTAAGGGCTGTGAAGGGGCCATGAAAATCTCCTAAGCTTGACTTAGCAGCCACTGTGATTGACGGAGTTCTCTTCTCCTTCTGATTAAGAAGTAGTTGCTTGAATTTCCCATCCCTCTTTGCACAAAGGAAATCTGCAACAAGGGGCCTCTGAATTCATATATTCTGTATTCATGGATTCAACCATGGATTCAGAACCCACAAGACGAACCTTGATTTACCTATTTCGTGTAATGAGCACTATTTTACTACCCCGCTGTATGTAATGGGCATCATTTTACTATCCTGTTGTATGTAATGGAACTTGAGCATCCACAGATTGTGATGTCCATGGGATGTATAAGAGGATCTTGGAACCAAACCACAATGGATACCAAGAGTGTACTTTCAAATCCAAATGTGAACCTAAAACACATGTGTCTTTAAATCTGAATTTCTCTTAATGTTGTAACTGAGTTTCCTCATGAAAAATGAGCACAAAAATGCATATGTTATTTTTTAAAAACACTCAAAAGTGGGCTATTAGAAATTTGGCTTGTAAAATTGTGTATTAAGTAAAACCGTACATACTGGGAAACTGCTACATAAATATACATACACATTTTCATGAAACCATGACAAAAGATTCCAAAAGATCCGGTGCACCAAATGTAAGACTGATGACATTATCAAATTGAACAAGAACAAAAATGAGAAACTAAAAAAAAAGATTTGGCAAAAAAAGTATAAATTGCCTTATAGCATTTTAGATAGTAGTCATCTATCTGTTCATGGAAAGCAAGTTCCAATTAAATCAGGGGCACTTATTTCTGAGCAGACAAATTCAGGGGTATGTAAAAACAAATTCAGGCTTTCTGGGAATAATATAATCTTGTTTGATGCACTATGGGTTACTTTGTATATTGCTCTTGTGATATGTCTTCAAGTTGACTCTGACTCATGACAACCTTATTGTCAGCAAAATTTACTCAGTGGTTTGCCATGGCTTCCTTCTAAGGCTAAGAATTTGTCCAGGTTTACCCAAGAGGTTTTGACAGCTGAGCAGAGATTTGAACCCCCCTCTCCCAAAGGCCTAGTCCAACAGCTCACTTTGTGCACACTATTGACACAAAGATATCCTGAGTTATCATCAGTTACATTTGTTCATTCGTTGGTATGCTCCTCTAAAGCACTCCTCTGAGACTCAGTGCCCTTTGAAATAAATACACACCAGCCATGCAGGTGCCGTCATTTATCTCTGAACCAGTGATCTGTCTCAGTTATGTCATACTTACATTGGTCCTCCAAGCAATCTTTTTTAGCATAATCTTTTGTCAGGAGTCCTCAAGCAATTCGGAAAATCAAGGAAAGAATGGCTTGAAGCACTGTGATATGTCTCCATTTACTTACAGTTCATTCATTTGTCTTTGGGCATTAAGACTACACATTGCAAAAGAGACTACTACTTGGCAAAAAAAAGGCTATCTTAGACTAGATTGACAGCTATGTTATAGGAGATTTCTGGTTTGCTAGTGAGATGCATTACTGAAGATGCAGGAGCCCCATTGAAAGACAATCCTATCTGGGTTCAATTGTAGTTTTAGAGGGATATGGAAAAGGCTATTTTAATCCAGATATTAGGACAAAACACAGAAGTGTGAAACATGTCTAGCAAGAAGATCCAAAACCAACCATGCACACTTGGCAGCATGAGGGTAATTTGCAATCAATTTGAATTAGTTTCATCCCTATCACTCTGTCTTTCCATGATGGTGTATATGGTTCCTCTCTTTTTCATTTTATCCTCAGAACAGCTATGTGATTATCTTAAAGTTGTTATCATCTGGGTTTCATAGCTCGGTAGACTTAGTTGATCCCTTGTTGTCTGAGTAAGATTGTCCTCCAAGTGCGGTGTCCTGGCAGTGGGTATGTAGGTGACTGTTGAGCCCTACTCTTGACCCGTATGTTCTCCCACAGTGATGGCATCAGTTTCCAGGTGGAAGGCGGTCCCTGTCAGGGTTGGCTTGATGACATGTTTCTCTCTTTCGCCCTTCATTCATGCTTCTTCAAATTCTACAGCACTGCCGGTCACATCTGACCTACAGCTAGAGTGCTCAAGGGCCAGGGCTTCCCAGTTTTGGTGTCTATGCCACAGTTTTTAAGGTTAGTTTTGAGTCCATCTTTAAATTTCTTTTCTTTTCCTCCAACATTCCATTTTCCATTCTTGAGCTCAGAGGAGAGTAACTGCTTTGGGAGACAGTGATCGGGCATCCAGACAACATGGCCAGTCTAGTGGAGTTGATGGCAGAGGACCATCAGTGCTGGTGGTCTTTGCTTCTTCCAGCACACTGACATTTGTCCACCTTTCTTCCCAAGAGATTTGCAGGATGTTTTGGAGGCAACGCTGATGGAATCATTCCAGGAGTTGCACATGATGTCTGTAGATAGTCCACGTTTCACAGGCAGATAGCAGGGATGGGAGGACAATAGCTTTATAAACAAGCACCTTGGTATCCCGACGGATGTCCTGGTCCCCACACTTACACTCTACATCTCCTAATTTCCGTTTTAATCACTTTGCCATAAACTTCAATTGCCCACTGTTTATGCTAACAAAAAGTGATACATTGGCTCTGACTTACCACTCTGTGTATGCAACATTTCTGGAGATTAGGACAACTCCCTGTTTCATCCTGAAATGAAAATCTATCTTTTTCTTCTTTACTCTTCTCTCCTGCTTAATCCCCTTTGTTTCCAACTGCATTCAAATTGCAATTAACGCGGACGATAAGGAGAGAACTGAAGCAGGGAAATACCCCATTGACAGCAAGAAACATATCAATGAGAAGAGTACTTTAGCTGGGAGAGGAGTCAGGTGATGCGGGGCATGGGCCGCCCGGTTCCCCATGCCTCCCAATGACACAGAGTGACTCTGGTGGCCATGTGACAAGGTTGCTAGCCAATTCATGCTTCTGGGGAAAACGTCACCTTTAGACTTGGCTGGCAAGAACCTTCCTGGCATTTTACTTGAGGTCTTTTGGGGTTCCGGGGTTTCAACAACACTTGGAATAGAAATGCCAATGCATACCAGATGCTATAGACTATATTTCAGAGGAAGGAACTGGCAAAACCGCCTCTACATTCCTTGTCTAAAGAAAACTCTATGAAATCCATGAGGTTGCCATAATCAGTAAGCTACTTGAATACAATAGAAACACAAGCACCAATTGTATTCCCCACACTAGCTTTATGTAAATGTCAGATCTTGTCTTCCAGACAGTAAGGGCTTTAAAAATAACAGGGTTGTGATTCCAAAAAACCCTTACATAAACCAAACAAAGATATTAGTACTCATTTTGATGAAAACTAATTTGTCAGTCTTCAAGAAGCATTACTTTTTGTACCTCTGTTATCTATTCACGTTCAAAAAGCAATACTTGCAAAAAGTAAATTTCTTATACTTAGACAGCTGACAAATATTGTAATGACTAAAGTCTAAAGAAACTGCATTAGGGTTTTTTTTTCCAAAAGTTAATATGCTTGAAAATGAATATTTGCTGCCGGGAGCTTTGCTGCAGGTACTACTATAAATAATAGAATTGTAATATAAATATGATGAAAGCCTGGTATCATTAATGACATGATCCAGTGTTTTTTTCTTACCTGAAATTATTCAGACAAATAAGCTGTTTAAACACACAAATAAATAAATAAATAAACAAACATAATGCTTCTCTAGAGCTTGGGCATGTTACTTTTGTGTATCTATGTGCCTTCCAAATCCATTTAAGGTGGATTTTATTGGGTTTTTTAGGCAATGCATCATCACAAGGGGTTTTGCCAGTTCCTACCTCTGAAATATAGACAACAGCTCCTGGTATTGTGTTGTCAAAGGCTTTCATATCCTGAATCACTGGGTTGCTGTGAGTTTTCTGGGCTGTATGGCTATGTTTCAGAAGCATTCCCTCCTGACATTTCACCCACATCTATACCAGGTGTCCTCAGAGGGTGTGAGGTCTGTTAGAAACTAGGCAAGTGGGATTTATATGTCTGTAGAATGTTCAAGATGGGAAAAAAGAACTCTTGTCTGTTTGAGGCAAGTGTAAATGTTGCAACTGGCCACCTTGATTAGCATTGAATGGTCTTCAGCTTCAAAGCCTGGCTGCTTCCTGCCTGGAGGAATCCTTTGTTGAGAGGTGTTAGCTGACCTTGATTGTTTTCTGTCTGGAATTCTCCTGTTTTTTTAGTGTTGCTCTTTATTTACTGTTCTGATTTTAGAGGGTTTTTTAAAATACTGGTAGCCAGAATTTGTTCATTTTCATGGTTCCCTCCTTTCTGTTGAAATTGTCCACATGCTTGTGGATTTCAATGGCCTGATCTAAAATATAGCAACCTTCTTTTATGAACACACAGGGTGAGCAGGATATGACAACATTAAAAATATAATTTCTTTTGTTGACCAAGTACAATAATAATATTATATCGATGTATTTTGTATTTTTCATATACTTTACACTCAAGATGTTTGATAATTGACATGTTAGCACCCTTTAATTAGAATACAAATGTTTACAAGCTTTGTTATTTAGATATTATATACACACACGCACACGCACACAAAGTCTGTAGTGTTCAAAAAGAAGAAGAAAGGATGACAGTGTAACATAGTAAACTCTTACCTACACAAACACAATACTAATTTACTAACAAAGGAAATTATTTTTAAAGATTTTTATGGTAATAATTAAAATTAGATAAAAGATATTAAGTAAACATACTGATAAGAATAATTAAGATGAACTCTTAATGTAAAGTGCTGGACAGGAAGAACATGGGACAACATAAGAAGACATGACTACGTGTTTTAATGACGGATGACAAGAGTATGCTCTTTTTTTGTTATAGAGGAAATTTGGATTTTAATACATAAGATATTGTGTGTACAATAGTAACTGAGATGAAGAAACAGATGTTATAATTCTAACAAATACAAAGCTTATCCACTGCACCCCCTTCCTCTCCCTCGGCAACATAATAGACACTTGTAAAGATCTAATTTACTAACAAGAACTGTATTATCCTTATCCTCCTTTTGTTTTTCTTTTCGTGTGAAAAAAATTGAAAATGCACAATAAAAACTTATGAAAAATATCTAATGTCTGTTCCTTTGAAATAGAGTATTTGGTACTGTTCCATTATCTCCAAATGGGGGCTTAGAGAAAGAAGGATAGCCCATTTGCAGGGCTATTTCTATGATGGCAACATGGGTGGGGGGAATAACAAGAAGATAGGGGAAAATGGTTTTACTCCTTCAACCTCTTCTCCCCATAAAATGGACCATCCTTCTCTATCTAGGCCCCCTTTTGGGCTCCACCCAGATAAAGAAACATCCAAGATGTAAATTGAGAAAGGCACAAGAGACTATACTGAAAGGCTTCTGAATATCTAGAATAGTGGCTGTTGACCTTTGCCCCTTCCTCATGTTTTGGACATTAGCTCCCAGTGTCCACCATCTTTGGCCATGCTAGCAGAAGATTCTGGGAATTGAAGTACAAAACAGCTGGGGGACCAAAGGTCGAAAAGCCCTGATCTGGGTTGGATCTACATTGCCAGATACCCCAGGATCTGATCCCAGATTATCTGTTTATCCCAGATTATCTGGCAGTGTAGACTCATCATCCAGTTTAAAGATTATAATCTGGGATCAGATCCTGGAATAAAGTGCAGTGTAGATTCTGCCCCAAATAGTTTGGGAGCTAGAGAGCCTAGTAGGACCATTCCACACAGGCCCAAAACCTGTGATTGGTTACAGATTAATCTGGAGTAAACTGGAATTTCCCAATTTACTTTGGATAAAAAAGCACCTCAATAGATTTGGACTTTTGCCCATTGCTATTCCAGTTCTTTGGGCTCTAAGAACCTGAGGGGGCGGGATGGCACACCCATTCTCCCCTCCTAGCCTCTCGTTTTCCCTCTAAACTTGGCTGTGGCCTTGGATAAAACTTCTGACATGTCATTTTGACATGGCCAGGCCCATCTGGTAAGTTTAGGGGAAATTTGGGGAGTGGGGCTGGGGGCTGGCTAGATGCCCTCCCAGGTCAACCTCTGGTCATCCTGGAAGGGCATGTATCCACTACCCCAGGAGGAATCTGGGATTTGGGAGTTCTATGTGGCCTAAATCTTGAAAGGAATTGAGATTTTAGATTCCAGTACCTTTCATGATTTGGGCCTGTCTGGAAGGGCCCATAAAAAGATAGATACTAAGATATGCAGATATGGAAATATACACCCATCCACCCAGATAGCAAGCATTCACACCACTGTGTTCATTATTTCTAATACTTATAGCTGACAAGGTTTATGAAAACAATTATAATGATAGAAATCAATTTGTTTGGAAATTAAACCTCACCTCTCTTGAGGTAAAGCCAAAGATAAGATTTAATTAATTTGCTTGCTTTTTTAATCAGAGCTTCTGGTTACTAGAGGCAAATGCAAGTAATTTAAAACATAATATAATGATTCATTTAAAGCAAGGTCCTAAGCATATCGCAATCTCACTTGCTAGATGTGTTCATCAGGACGAGGCAGGCAGTTGTTTGGCTTGGCAGCATTCTAATAACTTACAAAAGACATTAGCACACAGCAATATAGCACAGGTCCTGAGAGTACCAAAAGTCATAAACGTTATATAACAAACTGGTGGCGCATTTTGGAATGGTGCTCAAGGACTGGCATAAGCAGAGTAGCAATTTTTCTTTCTTTCAAAACTCTTTTGGAAAACTAAACACAAAGAATGCTTTCAGAGTTGCTTGTTAAGGTGGTTTGGTTAATGTTTTAGCTTTCCAAGCATGAGTGTGGGAGGGGGATGCCATAAAATCTACATGTTATAGTGAGCATAGGACATGCATGGTGATTTCTCAAGTCTAAACACACATACATCACAGCTCTTCCAAAATCAAAATTACCACATATTTTTTATATACAAGTCAACCTCAAATATAAATTGAGGGCAGCCTTTGGAACTAAAAATATAGATTTTGATATGATCTCTGCATAAGTAAACGTCATCCTGTGAAGACGGTAAAACTCCAATGCTGCCTCAGGTGGCCGTCTTTGGCCACCACCACAGTTTCTCCACCTAGATATTCAAAAAGGCCAGAAGCAGCACAATGATGGAGAGAGTAGTAGTGGTGGTGGTGGTGATGATGATTCTTTTAGGTTCTCCCAGGATGGACTGAGCTCTTGCTTTTCACCACTTTACTCAGAGAAGGGGATAATTACATTTATATACTGTATTTACTCATACCTCAATCTTCAAAAATCTGAAATAAAAAAAGGCTAATGTGCATCAGCATAAAGCGCACTCTTTGTAATTTGGCCAGAAAAGGCGTGCATTACAGTTACTGCCAGCTCAGAAATCTTTCTTTATAAACAATTGTGTTAGATCACCAAAGCTTCCAGTGATGGAAAAGAAACCTTGGGGTGAATCTATGCTGTAGAATGAATCCACTTTAATTGCCTTGGTTCAATGGTATGGAATCCTAAGGGCTGTAGTTTGACAAGGTTTTGAGCCTTTTCTGCAAAGAATGGTGGTGCCTCGCCAAACTACAAATCCCAGGATTACATAGCATTGAGCCCTGGCTATTTAATTAGAGATGACATCTCTCAAAGAGGAGCTCCAGGTACAGCTCCCTTTTTTCTTTGGCTCCACACTAACATTTCTGTAAGACATGAATCTCATGGACACCCCAATTTTGGCAAAGTCTTTAACCAAAATAGATGAGCATTATATTTGAATAAATACAGTCTCTATATATTAGAGCTATGGTATAGTACTCATGTTGACTCAAAGATAAATTGACCCAGGTTTTGAGGTTGATTTTTTAAACTAAAATGTATAGACTTATGCATAAGTAATAAGGTAGCCTACCCACCAGCCATGGCATTTAGGAGGTTTTGGAAATGACCTTTCAGGTTTTCTGTAGCTCTTTCTTTTTATTTTTTGGTTGTGTCAAATAGGCAGCAAAAAAGAGAATGTTATCTGGTAGATCTCCAAACAGGACTAGTGGAGGACCTTTGGTTTGGTGGTTCAACCCTCATCTGTATTAAAGGAGAGACAAGCTACTAATCTACTTTGTAATATAACTTGCAGCAAAGCTGTATGGAAAAGGAGAGGGATTATTATAATGTATGAAAGCATTACAAGGGACTGGTGGTTAATCAGATCTTGCTGAACTGCAACTTTCATCATATGTATTCATTATGCACTATTCACCATTTTAGGTAAGGCTGACTGGAGCTGAAGTTCAGCAACATTTACCCTATCCCATCTGTAGCGTCTAGCAAGTGCATCAAGTCCACAAAGGGAAATGGTGACAAATCAGATCTGTGGGAAATGTGGAATATATGATGTGGAAATGTGGAAATATATGATGAATGCTCTGTTACCTCAGGAAAATACTTGTTAATTTTGAAACATAAGCATCTCTTGGGGGTGCTTTGATTCTGTGTTCGTACATGGCAGGTGGTTGAACTGGATGGTCCTTGTAGTCTCTTTCAACTCTATGATTCTATGGAATTTCTGAAAATCCCTACCTCTGATAATATCCTTAAGATATTACTTTGAATTAAGAACTCTTGACATAATCTTCCTCATGATAATATAAAAATTCAGTGTAACATAGATGCACAGTGAGAAAAACAAACATAAAAGAGTCTGTGTGGTTTAACAGTTGACGTTTTAGACAGCAATTCCCAAACTCTACTCCTCTAGTTGTTTTGGAATTCAACTTCCTCGAAGCCTCAGCTGCCTTGTCTAATGATCAGGAATTCTGGAAACTGAGGTCTGAAAAATCTGTAATACCAAAGTTTAGTAAACACTAGCAAACTCATCACAAAGGTATAGATTTGACTGCATGTGCTGGTTTAGCCCAGGTCACCTACAGAGCCTGCCAGCTCCCATCAAATTGCTCTGAAATGCCTCTATGGGTGAAGGAGAGCAGAATCAATGCATGTCACTGCCACAACACATGAGGCTTTCATGTGTGCAATTACAAGTAATGGGGGAATCAACACACTCCTTGCACGTTACATGTACCAGGTTCTCCATGTCCCCCGATGACACAGAGTGACTCCAGAAGCCATATCACAAGGTCTATCTCTTGATAAAATAGAAGTAGGATAACTATGTCTTTTCTCCTGAGGTTATACAGTGAGACCCCCCCCCCCCCCATAACCATGGAACCCATATCTGCAATGTCTAGGATTTCTTATGTCCTCCACATGATTCAACGGTATGCTTCCCTGTGTATTCCCATCAAGTTGCTTTGAAAAACCTATCACATTCCTAGAGATAGTATCTTTCTAAGAATCTTTAGGTCCTCCAATACAACTCTGTGGTGTACTGGAACTGGAAGTCAAGTAATATAATGGTAATCAGTCATATCCATGGTTTCAGATAATCACACCAGGAACATATCACCTGTGGACGAGGAACTCTTACTGTATTAAAGAAAATAAAGAAAAATTGACAAATGCAGCAACAGTAAAAGCACAAATGTGTGTGTGTGAATAGCTAAATATCTCCAGAGTTTTTTCCTCTGGTTTATTATCTCAATCCTGCATTGGTTTCACAGAAACAAAGCTGAAATACAACAATTTATAGATCTGTGTGTTCTCTCCTCCTGAGCCTAGTCTCTAGAAAATGGATCCCATTATTTTGCAGCAACCCTCGCAGCTGGCAGAGGAAGAGATGGTAATCAGAGCTGGAATTGGCTAAGTTAACAAGTGCCTAGGGTAAAAGAAGCATCATCCGATCTTAAACAGGTATGACTGCAACCACTTGTGAGTAGGCTGTAACAATCTTATTTGATATGTATATAGGCAATTTCGAAGCAGAAAAATGAGTAGTGTAACAAGTGAATTCCCTGTTGATATCAAGATGAAACCATAATGGGTCCAACTGAGAACCAGACCTGTAATATAAAAGATATGTAAAAATATAAAGAAAGAGTATACAGAGATATCATGACGAGGAAAGCTCCATGTTCATCAAATTAAACCCCTGGAGAAGAGAATATTGGAAATGTTTTTCATATCTTCTTGCTGTTCTTCAGCTAATTTAAAGGTAGTATGGGATAGTTAAACTTCAGAAGCAGGAGGTCTGAATGCATTTCTTTCTATACTGTTTTAGAGAATTTTAAATGCCTTTCAACATAAATGTGTTGAAAAGACAAAAGAATGTTCAGACATTTGCTTTGGTATTTATGGGCACAATCTTTTGTAGGGTCAGTTCACAGACAAAACCTTTATTTATTCTACTAAAGGGTAAAGGTTTCCCCTTGACATTTAGTCTAGTCACTCATCTCCATTGCTAAGCTGAAGAGCCAGCATTGTCCATAGATACTTCCAAGGTCATGTGGCCGGCATGACTACAGGAAGCATTGTTACCTTCCCACCAGAGCAGTACCTATTGATCTACTCACATTTGCATGTTTTCGAACTGCTAGGATAGCAGAAGCTGGGGATAACAGCAGGAGCTCACCCTGCTCCCTGGATTCAAACCACCAACCTTTCAGTCAGCAAGTTCAGCAGCTCAGCGGTTTAACCCACTGTGCACCCAGGGCTCCCATTCATTCCACTACTCGTGGTGAAATATATACGCGAGTCTTCTGTGAACCATGTAAGTGTGATCTTGCTAAGTTGTTTATTGTCTGAGGAGAATTCTTTTCATTACAGTAAGATACATTTTCACTGTGAAGATACCACCAGGAAGGCCCAGGACTGTGTTCATGGATGGTGCCAGAAAACCTGGAAGGCTTGGCCATTTCAGTGACATTGCACTGAATATAGCAAAAAGTTTCATTTCTTAGATCAGATTTTTCCTCTCTTGACTATATTCAACTTCAGAGAAACATATATTTATCTTTATGGCAAAATAAATATTTTTCATTTGCTCTGATTAGTCAGGGGTTAAAAGTAAACGAGTACCTCAAAACTTGTAAATGTTACTTTCATTGACAATAATTTTCTGACTCCTGCACCTGGCATGGTTATCCTGGTTGGGGAATGTGGTCTGTCATTTTTAAAAGAAACATTTTCAAGCTTTTATGGTTATGGTGATTGAAGTCTCACTTCAGTTTTACATTTACTCATCACCAACAGAATTTTATGCAAGGCTGAGAGTAGGCAAGGTTATGCTTCCTTCCAATGATATATAAAATATAAATGTTCCACTTCGCCTTCTTCTGCATTCCAGCCCTAGTGGGCAGCTTATTTTTTTTAAAAAGTCTGCAGGTTGTTTTAGTTTTTAATTCACAAATGAGAACACAATAACCAAAACTTGGAAACCTCATTCGGGAATCTGTTCAATGGGGGCCGGAGCCCAAGGGAGACCCATCAGAAGTAGCCCTGCATCATTCGATGGGCTCCAGTGGACTCAGGACTGCCAGCATGCCAGCAGTGTGCAGAGACAGTCTCAACCATCCATGTGATGAGGTCATATTTGTGATATCTTAAATCTGCTTTACAATTCACTTTTCTGATTGTTGCATAAATATCCCTCAAACTTATCATTTCGGGAGTGCATCCCCTACATGAACAACATAGTTATTTTCAAGTTGCCAGGAAGTAGAATGATGCATAAAGATGTGTCTTCCTGTAGCAGCTTCAGGGAAAGAGCTAAGCACATCTAAATTGTCTTATCCTCCTGCTCTCCAGCAGCACAGAAGCTATCATGTTGTGCTATTGAAATGGTAGATTTTGGGGATAGCATTGAGAGATGCAGTTAGTTACAGAAACATTGTTACTAGGGGTGTGCAATTTTTTTCATTAATCATTGTAAGTCAGATTAAATTTGTTGAGTTCCTACTTATGATGGGATATTCAATGCATCACCATAGCCTACACCAAAAACTTAAGAATCAAAAATTACCCAATACTTTTGCATTATTTTTTTTTGCATTTTTTGCATTTTGTAATTCTTGAAAGCCTCCTAAAATCTCTTTCATTTTCAGTGCAAGGAAGCAAAGCAAAGCCAAAAAGACTGTCTTTCCTCTTTAAATTAATGGCCTCTCACCATGAGGAGATAAAAGGAGCAGGGAGAAAGAAGAGTTCACTGGGAAAGAGACTGAGAAAGCATGGAATTCTGGGAAATGTAGTTTGAGAAGGTGAGGAGCCCTATGCTAGAGAATCCAAAAAGCTCTGTCCTTAACTACATTTCCCAGAATTCTGTTCAGCATCAGAAATCCCCAATCAGGATAGGCGAGAGCAATTTTCCCTGCATAGCAGCTGCCATTTCCAATAAATTGTTGAATCTGTAAAGAGGAGAACTGACTTGATTATTCTAGTAAGTAAATATCTGTGTTGGGCTGGGAAGAAATCCTTAAATGGAATTCTATTGGTTAATATGAGAGACATTAAATAAGATCGCTGTTGTGCCTTTTTTTTTTTAAGGTTTTATCAAAACTTTAAAAAATCCTTTAAATCAGTAGATGTAGATGAATATTTCTGAAAGCTGGGGGGAATGCTCCCCTGTTATCTTGTTTCATTGTATAGAAAATTCAAGGTGATAGTTCTTGTAATTTTTTAAAAAAATGTTGTTTATAAAAACTTTGAAAATTTCCCAAATATTTGTGGATAAGTGAAATGTTTGAAACTTGATGAGCTAACAGTGATAAATGTGTTCTACCATTGTAGCAAATTTCACCTCAATAGCTGTAAAAATGAGGGAGAAAAGAACCCCTGAAGTTTCTCCACTTGCTCAATCACTATAATGAAAAAGTAATGCAAGTTTTAATAACAATACTTTTTAAATCGATTGCACATGCCTAATAGTTATATCTTCCAAAGTACACACGGTTCTTCACATAACATTGATCATGGAAGTGTCCATGCAGGTTTGGGGAAGGACTTTAAATGATGCTGCCTTTGAGTGTAATTCTGCAACCAGGAAAAAGAGTTGACAAGACTGGAAAAAGAAATATCCACCTGCAATTCTATAGTCAGGAAAAAAGAAATGGTGCTATATCTGGGAAAATGCCTGTGAGCTCCATGCCCTTCATCAGCTATTAAAGAACGATGGAGGTATGTAGTAGAAGTAAGAAACGGTCCTGCATGTTGTGAAAAGAAGTACTGGATACCTTCTTTTGCAATGTTTTAAAACGTAGATATGTAAACTTGGTTAAACTCAGCACAATCCTAGGATTATAGTAGATAGATAGGATTGTGCTGAGTTTAACCAGCACAATCCTAGGATTGTGCTGGTTAAACTCAGCACAATCCTATCTATCTACTATAATACCCAACTGCCAGAATTGTGTGGGCGTTTGATGTCTTCATAACTAATTGCATGTCTGCAGGAATTAGAACAGTGCAGTTGCTTTATGGTCTTATCCAGCAGAGGGCTGCTCTTGCATTACTACATGGTAGAACCAACAATGTGCATCAGTGCATTATGGATATTGGGCACTCTTCCCCATGTCCCATTATACATCTTCACCTTCATAACATTTATACTGTATTGTTAAGCATATGTAAAGTTATGCATTGTAGCAGGTCATAGACAATTGCAGTTACCATTATTTAAATATCAGTGTATGCCACTATAGTGGGGAAGACTGTGACCAGGAAATTGTTGTGTATCACTCAATCTGCCATCCAAGGCTAAATGTTGACAGGCAGAACTGAGCTCCCAAGTGCATTCCTTTTGTTCTTTGTTCTTCAATCATCCTTCAGTCATAAGACACTTATATGTAAAGTAGAACACTCAACCTTACTGCTATGTACTACTGCTTGGAAAAGTTATTTTCTTCAACTACAATTTCCAAAATCTCTCAACCATTATAACCTGTTTATAGACACCATCCTACCAAAGTTAATTTCCACAATGTGGCTTTCTGGTGTTAGATATTTCAGCAAGAAAAGTTAAAATACCCAAGAGCTGTGCAGGCATTGTCCAAAACCAATTGCTATGCAGCTATACCAAGCATACCTGGCATATGACAATTAGGTCACATTATTGAACATCAGTGCCTTTTCCCTGCAAATAGATCAAGTAGGATTCAGATTGTCCTTTTGGGAGCAAAGCAATCAGCTCCTACAATCTGTTGAATTTCAGAAAGCAACCACTGTATTTACTAGAGAATTTGTTAGAGAATTTTCAATCTGGCTGACATTCCTTATCTGTCTATATTTCTTATTGCTGCTTTAATGCTAGTGCATCGGGAATAAGATGCTTTAATATGCTTTAATGCTAGTGCATTGGGAATAAGATCAGTGGTCTTAAGCCCACTTCAGCCATGTATTAAGTCATAAAATAAACCCTTTTCATTTTAAAAATCTATAATGCAACTATCTGAAACAGTACTGTCGAAGGCTTTCATGGCCGGAATCACTGGGTTGTTGTGTGTTTTCTGGGCTGAAACAGTGTTTAGAAAGTGTGTATGTGGTGGTGGTAATTGTTTACATGTTTAGATATTAGTTAAGAATTGTGAGTATTCTTATACCATCATTTCAAAAAAATTCTTATGGCGATTTATAACAAAATAACGTGAAAGTATTAAAGAGCTTGATGGTGGGTCAATAGTGGAGACCCACCATCAAGGTGGATCTCCCTGGAGTTAGTGGAGCAAGGAGGGGGTAATAAACAAAGTAGATTGTAGAGGAATAAAGATTTGAGTGGGGAGGAGGCGGGTGAGATAAGAGATTTGAAAGTGCCCAGAAATTCCTATAAAGAGTCATTTTCAAGCCTCTTTCTTATCCTGCTCTCATCCTCAAATAGATTTGAAGACTACATTCCCCTTCATCCCAGCCTAGTCTCATGCTTTTCCGGACCCTACTTAATTTTCTGCAAGGCTGGGAGAAGGCCATGGGACAAACACATTAGAAGAATGACTGCATATTGCAGTTTCTCAAGTTGCTCCTGACACAAAAAAAAAAAAAAAAGCCCAGATTGTATGTCATATTAATTTACTCATTTAGGAAATATATTCAGTTTAGGTTTTAATGTTCTTTGTCTTGATCCCCACATGGCTCAAAGGGAATAGCCTCTGCCTGCATTGAGATCCCTCCAAACAAACTGAAAAACAGCATAAACAACATTGGATACAAAATGTAACCTTGTACCTCCACCTCTGTCATTATTTTTCTCTCATACTCTATGAATTCTAAACATCTATTGCCAGGTAGAGAATGCAGTGGAGGCTTATAATCATGAATGAAGTGTTTTGTGCATTTTAGTTGACCAATAAAGGCATCACTCCTTTGTGGATTTTGTTTTACATAAATGTACTTATGAATGCCCTAAGGAAATGACCCCCAGAACCCATCTTAACCTTGAAGGACCCACTCTGTAAGATGAAGGTCAGAAGTGGAGGTAAGTGGGGTACTTCAAAATGACATGGCTATGACCTGTCCTGAACTGCAGTGCAATGAATAGCTTCTGCTCATCACACCATGGTTCAGGAGCAGTATAGAGCTAGCTGTGTCATTCTGAAGTGCTCCGATCTGTTGGGTATCAGACCTACACACAAAGTGGATCCCTTGAATTTAAGGGATATTTATAAGCATGGTAAATCATAAATATAGAACATAGCTGAATACAGAGCAGTTACAGAACTATACCTTTGTGTTATAAATTTGTAGCTGCAGTGTAGGGTGCTAGCCACCATTCTTCAGAATCTCTGAAGGACAGCTGGGAGTGGTGGTTGTGCAGGTGAGAAGGGACAAGGAACAGCTGAATGTGGAGAATTGCCCATCACAGCCAATGCACACTGACATACTGGCTATGATGGACAATCCTCCACACTCAACTGTCCCTTGTCCCTTCTCACCTGCACAATTGCTATTTATTTATTTATTTATTTATTTCTTGCATTTGTTAGCCGCCGCTCTCAGCCCTAGGGCGACTCGCGGCGGCGTACAGTACAAAAGGACACTTTACAAAAGAATCAAACAACAATTAACATCACAAAACATACATCAACTTATACTAAAAATCCGCTGCGTCATATTTATGGAATCATAGTCAATCTCGTCGTCGTAGTTCAATCCGGTTGTCATTACCCGTAGCATAGCACTTAGTTGAAAGCCTGCTCGAAGAGCCAAGTCTTCAGGCCCTTACGAAAGGCCATGAGGGAGGGGGCCTGTCTGACATCAGCAGGGAGGGAGTTCCACAGCCGGGGGGCCACCACCGAGAAGGCCCGCTCTCTCGTCCCCGCCAGACGTGCCTGTGAGGCAGGCGGGACCGAGAGAAGGGCCTCCCCGGATGATCTCAAGGCCCTCGTGGGCTCGTAGGCCGAGATGCGGTCTGCAAGGTATTTTGGGCCGGAACCGTTTAGGGCTTTGTAGGATAACACCAGCACCTTAAATTGGGCCCGGTAGCGAATCGGCAGCCAGTGGAGCTGGGACAGCAGGGGCGTTGTATGCTCTCTGCGTCCTGCTCCCGTTAACAACATGGCTGCCGCGCGTTGGACTAGCTGCAGCTTCCGGGCCGTCTTCAAGGGCAGCCCCACGTAGAGAGCGTTGCAGTAGTCGAGGCGGGATGTGACCAAAGCGTGTACCACCGTGGCCAAGTCAGACTTCCGAAGGTACGGGCGCAGCTGGCGCACGAGCCTAAGCTGTGCAAATGCTCCCCTGGTCACCGCTGAAACCTGGGGGTCCAGGCTCAACGATGAGTCCAGGGTCACACCCAAGCTGCGAACCTGCGCCTTCAAGGGGAGTGCGACCCCGTCCAGCACAGGCTGTAACCCTATACCCTGTTCGGCCTTACGACTGACCAGGAGTACCTCTGTCTTGTCTGGATTTAGTTTCAGTTTGTTCGCCCTCATCCAGACCATTACAGCGGCCAGGCACCGGTTCAGGACTTCGACGGCCTCCTTAGTAGCAGGTGGGAAGGAGTGACAGAGCTGGACATCATCTGCGTACAGGTGACACCGCACCCCGAAACTCCGGATGATCTCACCCAGCGGCTTCATGTAGATGTTAAACAGCAAGGGGGACAAGATGGAACCCTGAGGAACGCCACAGGTCAACGGCTGTGGCGCTGAACAGGTGTCCCCCAGCAACACCTTCTGAGTACGACCCTCCAGAAATGACCGGAGCCACTGCAGAGCAGTGCCCCCAAGACCCATCTCTGCAAGGCGCCCCAGAAGAATACCGTGGTCGACGGTATCGAAGGCCGCTGAGAGGTCCAGGAGCACCAACAGGGACACACTCCCCCTGTCTAGCTCCCGGCGCAGATCATCCACTAAGGCGACCAAGACCGTCTCGGTACCATGTCCCGGTCTGAAACCAGACTGTGCCGGATCCAGATAATCCGTGTCTCCCAAGAATACCTGGAGTTGTGAGGCCACCACGCTTTCCATGACTTTGCCCAAGAAGGGAAGATTGGAAACAGGCCGAAAGTTGTCCAATTTAGTGGGGTCAAGTGATGGTTTCTTCAACAGCGGCTTTATAACAGCCTGTTTTAGGCTCGCTGGAATCTTGCCCTCCCGAAGGGAGGCATTAACCACCACCGTTACCCACTCGGCCAATCCCCCTCTGGCCTCCTTCAGAAGCCAGGATGGGCAGGGGTCTAGGATGGACGTGGTGGGTCTCATTCCTCCAAGTATCTTGTCCACATCCTCGGGTTTCACAAACTGAAAAGAATCCAACAAAATCGGACAAGCAGGTGCTTGTGTCACATCCACAGAGACTGCATCTAATGTGGCGTCCAGCCCAGAGCGGATCAAAGCGACTTTGTCTGCGAAGAACCGAGCAAATGCTTCACAGCGCGCTGTCGAATTGTCAGGGCTCCCACCTGAAGTGGAGGGAGTTAAAAGACCTCTGACAACCCGAAACAGCTCCGCCGGACGGTTTTTTGCAGACGCAATAGTGGCCGCAAAGAAAGTTTTCTTTGCGGCTTTTATTGCCGCGGCGTATGCCCTTAAAAAGGACACAAACCGTGTTCGGTTTGACTCGCTTGGGTCTGAGCGCCACACGCCCTCTAGAACCCTCTTCCTTCGCTTCATCGCTGCCAGCTCCTCAGTGAACCAAGGGGCTGGTTTAGCTCGGTTACTCGAGAGGGGACGTTCCGGAGCGATCTTGTCAATAGCCCTGGTCATCTCCCCATTCCAGAGAGCGACCAAGGCCTCGACATGATCACCTGCCGCGGTGGCGGGAAACTCCCCAAGAGCCGTCAGGAATCCACTCGGATCCATTAGCCTCCTGGGGCGGACCATCCTAATGGGTCCTCCACCCTTGCGGAGGTTAGGGGGCGCAGTGAGCCTAAATCTAATCAGGAAGTGGTCGGACCATGGCAACGGAGAGGTGGACAACTCCTCCACACCGCCACCCTGCTCCCATCCCTGGCAGAAAACCAAGTCCAATGTGTGTCCAGCACAGTGGTGGGGCCAGTTATTCGTTGGGACAGCCCCATGGTTGCCATGGCGGACATGAAGTCCTGAGCCGCACCTGTGAGGGTTGCCTCGGCGTGGATGTTGAAGTCCCCCAGCACAAGAAGCCGTTGGGACTCCACCGCCAGGCTCGAGACCACCCCCGCTAGCTCAGGTAGGGAGACTGTAGTGCAGCGAGGTGGACGGTACACTAGCAGAATCCCTATTCTGTCCCGGTCACCCACCCTCAGGTGGACGCATTCAAAATTTGTGGTCTGCGGGATGGGGCTCCTGGTTAGATGGATGGAATCTCTATAGACCACTGCGACACCGCCTCCCCGTCCTCCGGATCTAGGTTGGTGCTGTACGGAGAAGCCTGGAGGACAAAGCTGGGTCAGGTTTACCCCTCCAGCTTCATCCAACCAGGTCTCCGTAATGCACGCCAGATCTGCCCGCTCCTCCAGGATTAAGTCCTGGATCCAGGTCGTTTTTCCGTTGACAGATCTGGCGTTCAGCAGCACCACCTTCAATCCCGAGGGCCCACTCACCTGGCTACACCAATTTACCTTAGGAGACCGGTTGGGAGTTATTAATTTAGATAGGTGGTCCGAATTAGGCCGAATTCGAGGTCTCCTTCTTCCGCATCTCCTCCTTCCCACCACGACCTCTATGGGGGCCCCACGGCTAGTGGAACTCCTCCCTCCCTCCATGCCGCGATCTAATATCAAGGACCTGATTCCTGCTTCATCAGCTGTATGCTTTGTTGGATCCTGCCAACATCCTTTCTCTCTTTCCTCCCTCCTCTCGGCCCCATTGGGCTCCAGCCCACCTCCCCCCCTGGCCTTTCCGCTAACTACTAGTAACAGAGATAGTATTAGCAGGGGGGTGGGGGGCCACATGGATGATAATAGCTACAGATGGTGGGGGCGTTTCAGCCGCACCCGTTAAACAGTTTGTAAAGTGCGAGAGTGCAAGAGTCTTAGATGTGATATAGACAGCAGTACCACTCGGTTGAAAACACTATGTTCTGTAGGGCACGTACATAAAGTGCAAGATTTAAAGTGCAGTAAGTGCCTGAAACTGAGTCTCAATATTCACTAAGGTGCGGCATAGAGGGTAGGGAAGGGGGCGTAAGTGCCAGAGATGTTTAGCAGCGGTGGCAAGCGCCCTAAAGTGCCAAAGAGGTCTTGTATCAACCCTGTGAGTGAGAAGCAGTGGGTGGGTATACTTTTTTCATGTCACGAGTGACTCGAGACACCGAAAGTTGCTTCTGGTGTAAGAGAATTGGCCGAATGCAAGGACGTTGCCCAGATGTTTTGATTTTTTATCATCCTTGTGGGAAGCTTCACTCATGTCCCCACATGGGGAGCTGGAGCTGACAGAGGGTGCTCATCCATGCTCTCCTGGATTTGAACAGCTAACCTGTCTTCAGTTGTTCCAGCACAAAGGTTTAACCCATTACCCCACCGGGGGCTCTGGTGAGTATACTTGACTCATGCTCATCCATCATCAAGTAGCCAGTAACAGAGGAGCCTCCTTGTTCAGCTGCTTACTCTCCTCTGTCCAACTAGACATGGGGATTTGAGGATGACAGAGAGTGTGTGGGAGAACAACAAAGATCACTTTTCTCTGTGTGTGATTATTAACATTTGAGTCTCCTTGCCTGGCTGCCACTCGCCTCTCTTGCCTGTCACAAAGAGGTAAGAGAGAGGTGAAGAAGGGTGGCTGACTGAGGTAAGTATTGCACTGGCTAATATAGATATTAACAGGTGAGACCTCTCATTGAGATACCCCCTCCCTCTTTTGCCAGCTAATATATGACTGGGGGCAGAGGAGAAAAGTGAGTGTCAGTGGGACCCTTTCTCCCTACTTCCATGAAAAATCTTTTAAAAATAGTTTACAAAGCTATTCATGCACTGGAGAAGACATTGTTCATATCTCCCCTGCTAGGATGAATAATGTGAACAAACAAAACTTTAGATAAGCATTGGTGGCACTGTTAGAGTATTAGCAACAGAAAGGGAACAACTATAAAATCCCATTGTCCAACAAAAACTCTGTCCCTGCCTACCTGCTAGAGAGACAGGAAATGGGATTCCCCCAAGGGTATTATCCATTGCATAGTTTTTCTGCCACCTGGGAATGAAGTGGGTCCAAGAGCTCTGAATTCAGCCTTCACCCCAATCCAATGTGAAACAGACTCAAAAGAATCATTCTCTAACACAGAATGGATTCACCCCAAGACCTCTGGATCCAACTGAATGCTGGCTATGCAGACAGGAATGGTTTTATGTTCATAAAGTGAAGCAGAAAGGAAACTCCTGAGCCCAGTATTTACTCAAAGGGGCCACTTCCTGCCCAGATCAATAAGGCCAATATGGATAGGATGCCACAAATGGGGATTTATTTATTTACTTTACTTTACTTTACTTGTATACCACAGTTTCTCAGCCCAACAGGCGACTCAACGTGATTTACAACAAGGATAAGATGCAATCAACGATATACAATTTAAAACCATAAAAGCATAATATACAATATTGACACAACAATAGACAACACAATTCATCTCATAACTAGAGTCGTGATCCAATCCGTCGTCCAAATTTCCATTCCTGTAATCATTTACATAAGATTGGGACCAGTAGTCTCTACGTCCACCCACACTCCTGTCGTCATTTGTATATTACTGTGGCAAAAGGCCATCCGATTAGCTCTCTGAAGCATAAAAATACCCGGAAGAAATGAGATATGTTTAATGAAAGGAATTAAAAAGAACATCACCATGTCAAGCTCGTACAACATGAGAATATCTTAAGAATACTCATGTGGCATCCTTGACTCACCACAGTAGCTATTTCAAGTGTTATGGTAGATTGTAAAGAGAGCTTTGTTTGCTTTTTTGTAATTCAATTCTGCTTTGAGTCTTATTCCCATTGCACATGACTGGTTTGCTAACATGGGATTAGCTTTATTATTCAATTGTAAAGAGCGCATTCAGATAAAGAAAAAGAAGTTCTGTTGTAGATTTTGAGTGCCTAAATACCCTAAAGGCACCAGATGTAACCGGGCTTCCTCTGAGGATCTGAAATTGTGGCCAGGCTCATGTGGGAAGAGACATTCTTTCAGATGTCCTGTTTCTGTGCCGTTTGGGATTTTCTAGGCAAAATTGAATTGTGTTCAGAAGTAAATTGGAAGCCAGTGTAATTACTGTAAGATAGGAGTTAATGTGGTCTCTACAATGTAAACCTAACATAGTCTTGTCTCATCCCCAGTGAGAAAAGATAATCCCCTAGAGTTACGTTAGTGTCCTAAGTTCAGTTATTGGGCGAAAATATGCACAAAATGTGCATCCCTTGGAAATTGTGCACAATACTGCATCATCATAATATAAATTGATTTTACATTTTAAGGACTGAAGGGAAGAGCAAGTTGTTACACATCTGTTCACAAAACTCATGGGACTGGTAGTTGAATCTTACTTCCATGTTGGCAATGAAAATAGCATTGTCTGATGCATATAAGGGCAGAAAGCTGGCTTTGAAAGAGTGGCCATCCTCCACCAGTTTGTTGCCAGTCCCCTGCTTTATAATGATTGCCTGAGTTGGCTCTGTTATTTTTTACTAATGATAGGGCTACCTTTTTGTTTTGTTTTTAAAGGTTGCAAGTAAAATGTCCCAGAGACATCAAATGACAATGACAGAAGCTGTATTCCAACAGCAATATTCACCCACATATCTAGTTCTGTGCCTTCAACAGCCCAGTCTTGCCTGGAATAACAGAAAAATTCTTCTTGCAAGTACTTTGGGAAAATGTGAACAAAAGAAACCTGATGTTTCCAGCCTGCTGCAGAGATTCACAGGGACTTGCTGTGTACAAAGCTTTTCTAGTCTCAAAGGCTTTGGTATACTCCTAGTTCTTGGAAACTTTCCAGCTGAGATACACAAAATTCACACCAACAGATTAATTCTGTCTGTAGAGCACATTACTAAGCTATCTACAAAACAACAAGCAGATGCCAGAATGAAAAATAAAAAGACATGGAACTCTTTTTAAAAAAATGAATTTTGGAGCCCAATCAACTTGTCACAGTGTGGTGCTTCCCAGATGTTGCTGTTATTTTTATTATTAGTATTTATTTGTGCCCTGCAGTTTCCCTAGGATTGGGACCAACTTAAAAATCAATACAATTAAAAATAAACAAAATGCAAACTTTAAAATAGAATTAAATTACGTGGATTATTAAAGCACCTTAGTAAACATACAATTATAAAATAAATTAAAATTATGTTTAAAAAGCTGTTAAAAAACAAATCCACTACAATAATACAGCATCCCTAGCCCATTGTTTCAAAACTTTCTGTTTTAAATTCCTGTCTGGATAAAAAGGTTTTCACCTGTCACAGAAAGGAGAACTAGGAAGGAGCATTCTCCCTTTCCTAGAAACGGAGTTGCAGTTTCAAGGGGCAGCCGCCTAGAAGGCCCTCTCTCACATTCCTACCAGATGAGCTTACAATGGAAATGGGACCAAGGGAAGGACCTCTCCTGAGGATCCCAAGACCTCGATAGTTTCATACTGGGAGATATGATCTCCCAAATAGCCTGGACCTGAGCTGTATAGGGCTTTATGGGTCATAACTGTAACGAATACTTTCAAAATCTTAAATATGTTCTTTTATGCCATTTTCAGTGAGATAAAGTATAACAGGCACTTTATAGAGAAAGAAGTAGACTCACAGACTATATAGTTACATTAGTTACACAAACATGGGGGAAATAACATTTTCCTCAGCTTTCATTCATCATGCATATATTACCCTCCGTTCTTCCTTCCCATGGAGAAAAGATCCACACGTGGGCCAGATCGTGTTCCCCCCAAGTCTGCCATTCTGCAGATACACCACCTTTCATCGTCCCCTGGAGAAAAAGGTGATGGTGACCAAGCCCTGCATTCCTGCAGTCTGCCACACTTTTGCTGAGAGAAAAAAGTATCTTTTCTGTTGCACTTTTTGCTGTTCTGAATTGATTAACTTATTGTCCCGCTAAAACATGTTGACTCTCCATCAGTTTCAAACAGATGTTGTAAAACCGAATTATTTCAGAACAACCATCATCATTATTTTCAAGGTTTGGCTTTGCCCTTAGGTAATTTGAAGCTGTTTCTGAAGGCACTAGATGCTGGGCAACAGCAGCAATGTTTTGAAGAATAGATACCAGGTCTTCTGCTCTGCATCTCCTGAGCTAGTGTGCTGCTTTCAAGTATAATGGAAGATATTATATTATCACCAGTGCTGAAAAAATGATTCAGTTCCCAGAGAGCAGTCTTTCTCTTTGCTTCATACAGTGGGATATCCTTGGTTGACCCTGGTTGTACCATAGAAAGAACTATTGCAGTATATAGTATATAACAAACAAAAGCACAAACTTAACACAAAGTTTGCCAAATCTTTTCTGTAAAAAAAATATGCATTGCTTGAAAAACAGTAGATTGAAGAGAATTTATACTGAAACAAATAAAACATCAAAGTAAAAGCAATGTAGTTCTTGAATTTCAGCCATTCTGTTACTTAACACAGAGTTGAAGGATACATTTGAAATAAAATTAAAATTTCTCTCCATAATGCAAAATGTAAGGAATGAACACAACATAATGAAAAATGAAGCCTTATATCAAGGGATGGTTTTTAATATTTACTTAAACAAAATGGTTCACTGCATTGTAATTTTGTTTTAAAAGAACAAAAACAGAGATAGAATCATAGAG